>NC_090938.1:836070224-836370224 GCF_040938575.1 Ambystoma mexicanum | reverse complement strand
CTGTTGGTGGAGTGGCTGCCGAGGGAATGTCTCGAGGTGGCACTTTAGTGAGTTGGAAAGTAGAATGTTGGCCCACATCTGGGGTTCTACTGTAGGGGTCACATGTGGATTGCGATGTGCTGTCTGAGTGTAGCGGTTGTGTTCTTGCACCAGTGGAAGCTCACCAAAATGGGGCATTGGATGAAGTCTGAAATGCAACATATATATCAATGATATTGTGTTTGCCTTGTAAGCCCCTGGATAAACCAAGCTTCATATCATCATTGTAAAGACATCTAACCCCTTCTTGCTGTTCACTAGGGAGAGAATCAAGTCTATAGAGGTTAAGCATAGCTTGTGGTTTTAACCTGTCATTTCTTTCCTCCTGAAAAGCTCCAGAAGTGGAACCTATGAGCCTCCAGACCGGGTCTTCCTTCTACATCCCGGCCATGGGATTATCGCCTTCAGCCGTCTATTGGCATCCCACCTCCACCCCTGGCTGCAGAGGATCATACATCATTAGTGTAATGAAGGGAGTGCCCTGGCCCTTCACATCCAAGCTCCAGGGCCGAGTTGATGAGCGCCTGTCCAATGGAAGCATTGTGATCCGCAGTCTACGGCCAGAGGATGGGGGCTTTTACGTGCTGTGTGACCAAACTACCAGCAAAGCTGCACGGATCTTCCTGCTAACTGTGAGAGGTGAGTGACCCTTTACTAATATTCTCTCCTATTCTTGATGGGATGCTGACCATCAGTCTCGATGCACTGGAAAATACAGGTCTTGCTGTGCAGTGGTCCTTGTATACAGGTTTTTCCCAGACCTTCAGTTTAGGATTCAAGGAAACTAATTTGCACCTCTGTTATGTGTGGGGGGGAAGGTCCCTGTAGTTGATCTGACTCTTCTGGGGTTATTTTATTTTCATCTATTTATGTTTTATATTTGTAAAGTTCACACAAGCCCAGAGGCATCAGGGCACTGATCCAGTTACAGGGGCCTGTGGGGAGGCCAGGCTTAGTTTCATCATGGGTTGGCATCCTTCAGGCATAGGTACAAAGCAGTTATAAATACATACATTAAAAAACGAAAATGCGGCGGAATAGTAGAGTGGAGAGTAGGCCAACAATTGAGTTTTTAGGGCTTTGCGGAAGGTCCAGTAGGATTGTTCAGCTCTCAGTGAGGGGGGTAGGGTGTTCCAGTATTTTGTGGCGAGGCCAGGGAAGCTGGAGCCTCCTACTTTGGTGCGATTGAATTTGGGTAGGGCCAACCTGTGAGTGTATGGGGTTCTGGTGGGCCTATTCGAGTTGACCCTGGTGATTTGTTTGACAAGGTATTGCAGGGCTGTGTTAGAGAGGCATTTGTGTGTGATAGAGAGCGTTTTGAACATGATTTGCTTGTTGACGGGTAGCCAGTGGGGTGCTTTGCGGGCAGCAGAGATGTGTTCTGATCTTGGGATGTTGAGTGCGGCTTGTAAGGCGATATTTTGGATCGTTTGGAGTTTTTTTATGTTTTGGGCTGAGGTGCCTGCGAACTGGACATTGCAGAAATCGAGCCTAGAGCCCACCACAGCGCAGGCGATACAGTTGTCTCTTGTGAGGTAGGGTCTGTCTGTGTTGAGCAATTTTGTTGAGGAGGCTGCGCTCGAGGAGATAGCATTGACCTGTCTGTTTAGGGACACAGTGGCATCAATGTAGACTCTCAGCGTTTCTACGAAGGGGGAGACTAGGATCACAGATCCCTCAATGTTGAAGGCTTTGTATTGTGGGTCGAGGTTTTATAGAGCTGACTGAGTCCCAGTGATGAGTAATTCTATTTTTTTCATCATTTAGACAGAGGCCGTGGGTTGCCATCCAGGCTTGGATGGTGGCATAGGTGTCCGAGAGGGAGGCTATGCCGAGCGAGTCGAGGTGGTCGAATAGGGGCTCAGTGAATATGTTGCATAGTGATGGCGAGACACAGGCGCCTTGTGGGACTCCACAGCTGATGGAGGAGGGTGAGGCGTTGGCATTTTCAGCGAAACTTTCATGACCCTGCCTTCTAGGAAGGAGGCAACCAAGGAGGCGGCTTTGTTTGAGAAGAATGCAGAGGAAGTGAGGTGCTTGCAGAAGATCCTATGGTTGACCAGATCGAAGGCAGGAGAAAGGTCTAGAAGGAGAAGAAGTAGGGCAGGCTTGCCTTGGTCTCTGATTACATCGATTTGGTTTTTCAGGTCCAACAGAGCTGACTCAGTGCCGTGGCCAGGGCGGACGCCTGATTGTCGCGTTATGCGCACCAGAACAGTTAGGGTATACACTCAAGAACAGTGGAGGAAAGATATCCACATACAGGAAGGCATTGTCCACACATGATAGGTTATGAAAGGATGCTGTTTGTGTGGTCTTAGCAGAAATATTTATGCAGTATAATACAAGTGAGCTGCTTTTTGGGATAAGGTCTTGGAGCTAAACGTACATGCCTGTCCTGGACGATGCATCCTAGCGCTCCACCAGGCTCCACTCTGGACACCTAAGCCTCAGTGCTCTTGATACACAATGCCTAGAAACCGACCTGCAAGCAGAGCCCAGGGTACATGGGTGTGCGTACGTGAACACAACCACAATAGCTTTCTTGCATTTTCCCCTCTCAGCCCACTAACCTAGCCCACCCTCGCCGGTCAGATCTGGCCAGACGCCTAGAGGCTATGCCTTTGGCAGCTGAGTGCTGTATAATTAACCGTAGCATAACATGCCCCTCCCCAGATCCAGGTAAATGCTTTATTTCTGTTTATTTCTTTTTTTCCTTTATAAAGCGTTCTAATCCCGGAGGCATCAAGGCACTTGTTACTTGCATAGGTTAAGCAACAGGCGAAACAGTGAAACGAAAAGAACAGGTTCTCTAGGATATGAGTCCTACATAGGATGCATCCTCTGCTAACAGAAGAGTCTTAAGGTGTTTACGGAAGGTCCAATATGACTGTTCCGATCTTCGATCCAGTGGTAGGGCGTTTCAATTCTTGGTAGCAATGACCGGGAAACTAAGCCCCCCTATCTCGTTAGACTAAATCTTGGGGTGATAAAGCAGTGAGTATTGGAGGTGCGGGTAGGTCTTGCTGACTGCAATTTTATGAGCTTTTGCGAGAGGTACCTGGGGGCACTGTTCGATGGGCATTTGTGGGTGATGGCTAGTGTTTTGAAGATAATGCACTCTCGAATTGGAAGCCAGTGCGCACTTCTTCTGGGGGCTCAGGATGTTCAATGCAGCCCTAAGAGCATTATTCTTACTGCCAAACTTAACCTAAGCTGCATCGATTACTAAGCAGGTGAGCCCTCATTCATGCTGCACAAGCCCATGCTTCCGTACCTCTATTCCAACTGAAAAAGTATAAACTCTTATCGATACCTCTTCTTGGAACATTTCCTGTTGTTGCGTAATCCACCCAACCCTCTTTAAGTGAATATCCTTTCACTGACCCTGAGGATGTTCACACTGACCCCACGCAGGGTTGGGGGGACAACCCCGACCTGGGTGATCCCCAGTCTTGGCAGTCACCTAATCCAACACCGGAACCTGATGCCTTCTGCTTGGATTCTCCCCCAACTACACCCACTCGACAGGCCTCCCCAGTTGACAACCAAATTGCGTTCAACACCATATTAAGAAAGGCAGCAGAACATTTCCAGATTGCTACCCAGGAAGCTGTACCAGAGGCTGATTTTGTCGAGGAAGAGAAGCCACCGGCCAGCCAGGCTATTTCTCTATTAAATTTGATCAAGAAGCGGTTGGCCCCTTCATTATTGAAGCCCGCCTTAACTAGAGCAGTAAATCCTAGAGTAGAAAAATTGTTTCGACCTTCCCCCTGTTAAGAATTTCAACCAGGTGACGCACACCTTAGTCTCGGCCCAGTATGCAGAACGCGATTGAAATGCTGATCTTAGATTAGATTCAATATTGAGATGATATACCACTCATATCACACACCCTATTCCGTGCATCGTGATTACTATTAATCCTTCAGAACCTCACAGCTGTCACTCCTATGTGGGGCTATTCCGCACATCGTGATTACTATTAATCCTTCAGTACCACACAGCTGCCCCTCTGCTGTGGGGCTATTCCGTGCATCGTGATTACTATTAATCCTTCAGTACCACACACCTCTCCCTCCCCTGTGGGGCTATTCCGTGCATCGTGATTACTATTAATCCTTCAGTACCACACAGCTGCCCCTCCCCTCTGGGGCTATTCCGCGCATCATGATTACTATTAATCCTTCAGTACCTCACAGCTGTTCCTCACCTGTGGGGCTATTCCGTGCATCATGATTACTATTAATCCTTCAGTACCTCACAGCTGTCCCTCACCTGTGGGGCTATTCCGTGCATCGTGATTACTATTAATCCTTCAGTACCTCACAGCTGTCACTCCTACGTGGGGCTATTCCGCGCATCGTGATTACTATTAATCCTTCAGTACCACACAGCTGCCCCTCTGCTGTGGGGCTATTCCGTGCATCGTGATTACTATTAATCCTTCAGTACCACACACCTCTCCCTCCCCTGTGGGGCTATTCCGTGCATCGTGATTACTATTAATCCTTCAGTACCACACAGCTGCCCCTCCCCTCTGGGGCTATTCCATGCATCATGATTACTATTAATCCTTCAGTACCTCACAGCTGTCCCTCACCTGTGGGGCTATTCCGTGCATCGTGATTACTATTAATCCTTCAGTACCTCACAGCTGTCACTCCTATGTGGGGCTATTCCGTGCATCGTCATTACTATTAATCCTTCAGTACCACACAGCTGCCCCTCCCCTGTGAGGCTATTCCGTGCATCGTGATTACTATTAATCCTTCAATACCACACAGCTGCCGCTCCCCTGTGGGGCTATTCCGTGCATCGTGATTACTATTAATCCTTCAGTACCACACAACTCTCCCTCCCCTGTGGGGCTATTCCGTGCATCGTGATTACTATTAATCCTTCAGTACCACACAACTCTGCCTCCCCTTTGGGGCTATTCCGTGCATCATGATTACTATTAATCCTTCAGTACCACACAGCTGCCCCTCCCCTCTGGGGCTATTCCGCGCATCATGATTACTATTAATCCTTCAGTACCTCACAGCTGTCCCTCACCTGTGGGGCTATTCCGTGCATCGTGATTACTATTAATCCTTCAGTACCACACACCTCTCCCTCCCCTGTGGGGCTATTCCGTGCATCGTGATTACTATTAATCCTTCAGTACCACACAGCTGCCCCTCCCCTCTGGGGCTATTCCGCGCATCATGATTACTATTAATCCTTCAGTACCTCACAGCTGTCCCTCACCTGTGGGGCTATTCCGTGCATCGTGATTACTATTAATCCTTCAGTACCTCACAGCTGTCACTCCTATGTGGGGCTATTCCGTGCATCGTCATTACTATTAATCCTTCAGTACCACACAGCTGCCCCTCCCCTGTGAGGCTATTCCGTGCATCGTGATTACTATTAATCCTTCAATACCACACAGCTGCCCCTCCCCTGTGGGGCTATTCCGTGCATCGTGATTACTATTAATCCTTCAGTACCACACAACTCTCCCTCCCCTGTGGGGCTATTCCGTGCATCGTGATTACTATTAATCCTTCAGTACCACACAACTCTGCCTCCCCTTTGGGGCTATTCCGTGCATCATGATTACTATTAATCCTTCAGTACCACACAACTCTCCTTCCCCTGAGGGGCTATTCCGTGCATCGTGATTACTATTAATCCTTCAGTACCACACAGCTGCCCCTCCCCTGTGGGGCTATTCCGTGCATCGTCATTACTATTAATCCTTCAATACCACACAGCTGCCCCTCCCCTGTGGGGCTATTCCGTGCATCGTGATTACTATTAATCCTTCAGTACCACACAACTCACCCTCCCCTGTGGGGCTATTCCGTGCATCGTGATTACTATTAATCCTTCAGTACCACACAGCTGCCCATCTCCTGTGGGGCTATTGCGTGCATCGTAATTACTATTAATCCTTCAGTACCACACAGCTGCCCCTCCCCTCTGGGGCTATTCCGTGCATCGTGATTACTATTAATCCTTCAGTACCTCACAGCTGTCACTCCTATGTGGGGCTATTCCGCGCATCGTGATTACTATTAATCCTTCAGTACCACACAGCTGCCCCTCCCCTCTGGGGCTATTCCGTGCATCGTGATTACTATTAATCCTTCAGTACCTCACAGCTGTCACTCCTACGTGGGGCTATTCCGCGCATCGTGATTACTATTAATCCTTCAGTACCACACAACTCTCCCTCCCCTGTGGGGCTATTCCGTGCATCGTGATTACTATTAATCCTTCAGTACCATAGAGCTGCCCCTCTCCTCTGGGGCTATTCCGTGCATCGTGATTACTATTAATCCTTCAGTACCTCACAGCTGTCACTCCTATGTGGGGCTATTTCGCGCATCGTGATTACTATTAATCCTTCAGTACCACACAACTCTCCCTCCCCTTTGGGGCTATTCCGCGCATCGTGATTACTATTAATCCTTCAGTACCTCACAGCTGTCACTCCTATGTGGGGCTATTCCGCGCATCGTGATTACTATTAATCCTTCAGTACCTCACAGCTGTCCCTCACCTGTGGGGCTATTCCGTGCATCGTGATTACTATTAATCCTTCAGTACCTCACAGCTGTCACTCCTATGTGGGGCTATTCCGTGCATCGTGATTACTATTAATCCTTCAGTACTTCACAGCTGTCACTCCTATGTGGGGCTATTCCGTGCATCGTCATTACTATTAATCCTTCAGTACCACACAGCTGTCCCTCACCTGTGGGGCTATTCCGTGCATCGTGATTACTATTAATCCTTCAGTACCTCACAGCTGTCACTCCTATGTGGGGCTATTCCGTGCATCGTGATTACTATTAATCCTTCAGTACCACACAACTCTCCCTCCCCTTTGGGGCTATTCCGCGCATCGTGATTACTATTAATCCTTCAGTACCTCACAGCTGTCCCTCACCTGTGGGGCTATTCCGTGCATCGTGATTACTATTAATCCTTCAGTACCTCACAGCTGTCACTTCTATGTGGGGCTATTCCGTGCATCGTGATTACTATTAATCCTTCAGTACTTCACAGCTGTCACTCCTATGTGGGGCTATTCCGTGCATCGTCATTACTATTAATCCTTCAGTACCACACAGCTGTCCCTCACCTGTGGGGCTATTCCGTGCATCGTGATTACTATTAATCCTTCAGTACCTCACAGCTGTCACTCCTATGTGGGGCTATTCCGCGCATCGTGATTACTATTAATCCTTCAGTACCTCACAGCTGTCCCTCACCTGTGGGGCTATTCCGTGCATCGTGATTACTATTAATCCTTCAGTACCACACAACTCTCCCTCCCCTGTGGGGCTATTCCGTGCATCGTGATTACTATTAATCCTTCAGTACCATAGAGCTGCCCCTCTCCTCTGGGGCTATTCCGTGCATCGTGATTACTATTAATCCTTCAGTACCTCACAGCTGTCACTCCTATGTGGGGCTATTTCGCGCATCGTGATTACTATTAATCCTTCAGTACCACACAACTCTCCCTCCCCTTTGGGGCTATTCCGCGCATCGTGATTACTATTAATCCTTCATTACCTCACAGCTGTCACTCCTATGTGGGGCTATTCCGCGCATCGTGATTACTATTAATCCTTCAGTACCTCACAGCTGTCCCTCACCTGTGGGGCTATTCCGTGCATCGTGATTACTATTAATCCTTCAGTACCTCACAGCTGTCACTCCTATGTGGGGCTATTCCGTGCATCGTGATTACTATTAATCCTTCAGTACTTCACAGCTGTCACTCCTATGTGGGGCTATTCCGTGCATCGTCATTACTATTAATCCTTCAGTACCACACAGCTGTCCCTCACCTGTGGGGCTATTCCGTGCATCGTGATTACTATTAATCCTTCAGTACCTCACAGCTGTCACTCCTATGTGGGGCTATTCCGTGCATCGTGATTACTATTAATCCTTCAGTACCACACAACTCTCCCTCCCCTTTGGGGCTATTCCGCGCATCGTGATTACTATTAATCCTTCAGTACCTCACAGCTGTCCCTCACCTGTGGGGCTATTCCGTGCATCGTGATTACTATTAATCCTTCAGTACCTCACAGCTGTCACTCCTATGTGGGGCTATTCCGTGCATCGTGATTACTATTAATCCTTCAGTACTTCACAGCTGTCACTCCTATGTGGGGCTATTCCGTGCATCGTCATTACTATTAATCCTTCAGTACCACACAGCTGTCCCTCACCTGTGGGGCTATTCCGTGCATCGTGATTACTATTAATCCTTCAGTACCTCACAGCTGTCACTCCTATGTGGGGCTATTCCGCGCATCGTGATTACTATTAATCCTTCAGTACCTCACAGCTGTCCCTCACCTGTGGGGCTATTCCGTGCATCGTGATTACTATTAATCCTTCAGTACCACACAGCTGCCCCTCCCCTGTGGGGCTATTCCGTGCAGCGTGATTTCTATTAATCCTTCAGTACCACACAACTCTCCCTCCCCTTTGGGGCTATTCCGTGCATCGTGATTACTATTAATCCTTCAGTACCTCACAGCTGTCCCTCACCTGTGGGGCTATTCCGTGCATCGTGATTACTATTAATCCTTCAGTACCACACAACTCTCCCTCCCCTGTGGGGCTATTCCGTGCATCGTGATTACTATTAATCCTTCAGTACCATAGAGCTGCCCCTCTCCTCTGGGGCTATTCCGTGCATCGTGATTACTATTAATCCTTCAGTACCTCACAGCTGTCACTCCTATGTGGGGCTATTTCGCGCATCGTGATTACTATTAATCCTTCAGTACCACACAACTCTCCCTCCCCTTTGGGGCTATTCCGCGCATCGTGATTACTATTAATCCTTCATTACCTCACAGCTGTCACTCCTATGTGGGGCTATTCCGCGCATCGTGATTACTATTAATCCTTCAGTACCTCACAGCTGTCCCTCACCTGTGGGGCTATTCCGTGCATCGTGATTACTATTAATCCTTCAGTACCTCACAGCTGTCACTCCTATGTGGGGCTATTCCGTGCATCGTGATTACTATTAATCCTTCAGTACTTCACAGCTGTCACTCCTATGTGGGGCTATTCCGTGCATCGTCATTACTATTAATCCTTCAGTACCACACAGCTGTCCCTCACCTGTGGGGCTATTCCGTGCATCGTGATTACTATTAATCCTTCAGTACCTCACAGCTGTCACTCCTATGTGGGGCTATTCCGTGCATCGTGATTACTATTAATCCTTCAGTACCACACAACTCTCCCTCCCCTTTGGGGCTATTCCGCGCATCGTGATTACTATTAATCCTTCAGTACCTCACAGCTGTCCCTCACCTGTGGGGCTATTCCGTGCATCGTGATTACTATTAATCCTTCAGTACCTCACAGCTGTCACTCCTATGTGGGGCTATTCCGTGCATCGTGATTACTATTAATCCTTCAGTACTTCACAGCTGTCACTCCTATGTGGGGCTATTCCGTGCATCGTCATTACTATTAATCCTTCAGTACCACACAGCTGTCCCTCACCTGTGGGGCTATTCCGTGCATCGTGATTACTATTAATCCTTCAGTACCTCACAGCTGTCACTCCTATGTGGGGCTATTCCGTGCATCGTGATTACTATTAATCCTTCAGTACCACACAACTCTCCCTCCCCTTTGGGGCTATTCCGCGCATCGTGATTACTATTAATCCTTCAGTACCTCACAGCTGTCCCTCACCTGTGGGGCTATTCCGTGCATCGTGATTACTATTAATCCTTCAGTACCTCACAGCTGTCACTCCTATGTGGGGCTATTCCGTGCATCGTGATTACTATTAATCCTTCAGTACTTCACAGCTGTCACTCCTATGTGGGGCTATTCCGTGCATCGTCATTACTATTAATCCTTCAGTACCACACAGCTGTCCCTCACCTGTGGGGCTATTCCGTGCATCGTGATTACTATTAATCCTTCAGTACCTCACAGCTGTCACTCCTATGTGGGGCTATTCCGCGCATCGTGATTACTATTAATCCTTCAGTACCTCACAGCTGTCCCTCACCTGTGGGGCTATTCCGTGCATCGTGATTACTATTAATCCTTCAGTACCACACAGCTGCCCCTCCCCTGTGGGGCTATTCCGTGCAGCGTGATTTCTATTAATCCTTCAGTACCACACAACTCTCCCTCCCCTTTGGGGCTATTCCGTGCATCGTGATTACTATTAATCCTTCAGTACCTCACAGCTGTCACTCCTATGTGGGGCTATTCCGCGCATTGTGATTACTATTAATCCTTCAGTACCTCACAGCTGTCCCTCACCTGTGGGGCTATTCCGTGCATCGTGATTACTATTAATCCTTCAGTACCTCACAGCTGTCACTCCTATGTGGGGCTATTCCGTGCATCGTGATTACTATTAATCCTTCAGTACTTCACAGCTGTCACTCCTATGTGGGGCTATTCCGTGCACCGTCATTACTATTAATCCTTCAGTACCACACAGCTGCCCCTCCCCTGTGAGGCTATTCCGTGCATCGTGATTACTATTAATCCTTCAATACCACACAGCTGCCCCTCCCCTGTGGGGCTATTCCGTGCATCGTGATTACTATTAATCCTTCAGTACCACACAACTCTAACTCCCGTGTGGTGCTATTCCGTGCAGCGTGATCACTATTAATCCTTCAGTACCACACAACTCTCCCTCCCCTTTGGGGCTATTCCGTGCATCGTGATTACTATTAATCCTTCAGTACCTCACATCTGTCACTCCTATGTGGGGCTATTCCGCGCATCGTGATTACTATTAATCCTTCAGTACCTCACAGCTGTCCCTCACCTGTGGGGCTATTCCGTGCATCGTGATTACTATTAATCCTTCAGTACCTCACAGCTGTCACTCCTATGTGGAGCTATTCCGTGCACCGTCATTACTATTAATCCTTCAGTACCACACAGCTGCCCCTCCCCTGTGAGGCTATTCCGTGCATCGTGATTACTATTAATCCTTCAATACCACACAGCTGCCCCTCCCCTGTGGGGCTATTCCGTGCATCGTGATTACTATTAATCCTTCAGTACCACACAACTCTAACTCCCGTGTGGTGCTATTCCGTGCATCATGATTACTATTAATCCTTCAGTACCACACAACTCTGCCTCCCCTGTGGGGCTATTCCGTGCATCATGATTACTATTAATGCTTCAGTACCACACAACTCTCCTTCCCCTGTGGGGCTATTCCGTGCATCGTGATTACTATTAATCCTTCAGTACCACACAGCTGCCCCTCCCCTCTGGGGCTATTCCGTGCATCATGATTACTATTAATCCTTCAGTACCACACAGCTGCCCCTCCCCTGTGGGGCTAATCCGTGCATCGTGATTACTACTAATCCTTCAGTACCACACAACTCTCCCTCCCTTGTGGGGTGTGGGGCTATTCCGTGCATCGTGATTACTATTAATCCTTCAGTACCACACAACTCTCCCTCCCCTGTGGGGCTATTTTGTGCATTGTGATTACTATTAATCCTTCAGTACCTCAGAGCTGTCCCTCCCATGTGGGGCTATTCCGTGCATTGTGATTACTATTAATCCTTCAGTACCACACAGCTGCCACTCGCCTGTGGGGCTATTCCGTGCATTGTGATTGCTATTAATCCTTCAGTACTACAGAGCTGCCACTCGCCTCTGGGGCTATTCCGTGCACATGTGGGACTATTCCGTGCATTGTGATTGCTATTAATCCTTCAGTATTACACAGCTGCCACTCGCCTCTGGGGCTATTCCATGCATTGTGATTGCTATTAATCCTTCAGTACTACACAGCTGCCACTGGCCTGTGGGGCTATTCCGTGCACATGTGGGACTATTCTGTGCACATGTGGGACTATTCCGTGCATTGTGATTGCTATTAATCCGTCAGTACTACACAGCTGCCACTGGCCTGTGGGGCTATTCCGTGCACATGTGGGACTACTCTGTGCACATGTGGGGTTATTCCGTGCATTGTGATTGCTATTAATCCTTCAGTACTACACAGCTGCCACTCGCCTGTGGCGCCATTCCGTGCACATGTGGGGCTATTCCGTGCACATGTGGGGCTATTCCGTGCATTGTGATTGCTATTAATCCTTCAGTACTACACAGCTGCCACTCGCCTGTGGGGCCATTCCGTGCACATGTGGGGCTATTCCGTGCACATGTGGGGCTATTCCGTCCATTGTGATTGATATTAATCCTTCAGTACTACACAGCTGCCACTCGCCTGTGGGGCTATTCCGTGCACATGTGGGACTATTCCGTGCAATGTGATTGCTATGAATCCGTCAGTACTACACAGCTGTCCCTCACCTTTGGTGCTATTCCGTGCATTGTGATTACTATTAATCCTTCAGTACCACAGAACTCTCCCTCCCCTGACCTCACCCCAACGCCCATCCACCTCCACACCCACTGACCTCACCCCAACGCCCTTTACTCTCTGCAGCATCCACCTCCACACCCACTGACCTCACCAACACGCCCTTCTCTCTCTGTAGCATCCACCTCCACACCCACTGACCTCACCCACACGCCCTTCTCTCTCTGAAGCATCCACCTCCACACCCACTGACCTCACCCACACGCCCTTCACTCTCTGTAGCATCCACCTCCACACCCACTGACCTCACCCACATGCCCTTCACTCTATGTAGCATCCACCTCCATACCCACTGACCTCACCCCAACACCCTCACTCTCTGTAGCATCCACCTCCACACCCACTGACCTCACCCCTACGCCCTTCACTCTCTGTAGCATCCACCTCCACACCCACTGACCTCACCCACACGCCCTTCACTCTCTGCAGCAACCACCTCCACAACCACTGACTTCCACACGCCCTTCACTCTCTGTAGCATCCACCACCACACCCACTGACCTCACCCCAACACCCTTCACTCTCTGTAGCATCCACCTCCACACCCACTGACCTCACCCCTACGCCCTTCACTCTCTGTAGCATCCACCTCCACACCCACTGACCTCACCCACACGCCCTTCACTCTCTGTAGCATCCACCTCCACACCCACTGACCTCACCCACACGCCCTTCACTCTCTGTAGCATCCACCTCCACACCCACTGACCTCACCCCAGCACCCTTCACTCTCTGTAGCACCCACCTCCCCACCCACTGACCTCACCCACATGCCCTTCTCTCTCTGTAGCATCCACCTCCACACCCACTGACCTCACCCACACGCCCTTCACTCTCTGTAGCATCCACCTCCACACCCACTGACCTCACCCACACGCCCTTCACTCTCTGTAGCATCCACCTCCACACCCAATGACCTCACCCACACACCCTTCATTCTCTGTAGCATCCACCTCCACACCCACTGAGCTCACCCACACGCCCTTCACTCTCTGTAGCATCCACCTCCACACCCACTGACTTCACCCACACGCCCTTCACTCTCTGTAGCCTCCACACCCACTGACCTCACCCACACGCCCTTCACTCTCTGTAGCATCCACCTACACACCCACTGACCTCACCCAAACACCCTTCACTCTGTAGCATCCACACCCACTGACCTCACCCACACACCCTTTTATCACTGTAGCATCCACCTCCACACCCATTGACCTCACCCCAACGCCCTTTACTCTCTGCAGCATCCACCTCCACACCCACTGACCTCACCCCAACACCCTTCACTCTCTGTAGCATCCACCTCCACACCCACTGACCTCACCCACACGCCCTTCACTCTCTGCAGCATCCACCTCCACACCCACTGACCTCACCCCAACGCCCTTCACTCTCTGACGCATCCACCTCCACACCCACTGACCTCACCCACACACCCTTCACTCTCTGTAGCATCCACCTCCACACCCACTGACCTCACCCCAAGCCCTTCACTCTCTGTAGCATCCACCTCGACACCCACTGACCTCACCCCAATGCCCTTCACACTCTGTAGCAACCACCTCCACACCCACAGACCTCACCCCAACACCCTCCACTCTCTGCAGCATCCACCTCCCCACCCACTGACCTCACCCAATGCCCTTCACTCTCTGTAGCATCCACCTCCACACCCACTGTCCTCCCCCACACACCCTTCACTCTCTGTAGCATCCACCTCCACACCCACTGACCTCACCCCAATGCCCTTCACTCTCTGACGCATCCACCTCCACACCCACTGACCTCACCCACACACCCTTCACTCTCTGTAGCATCCACCTCCACACCCACTGACCTCACCCCAAGCCCTTCACTCTCTGTAGCATCCACCTCGACACCCACTGACCTCACCCCAATGCCCTTCACACTCTGTAGCAACCACCTCCACACCCACAGACTTCACCCCAACACCCTCCACTCTCTGTAGCATCCACCTCCAGCCCCACTGACCTCACCCCAACGCCCTTCACTCTCTGCAGCATCCACCTCCACACCCACTGACCTCACCCACACGCCCTTCACTCTCTGTAGCATCCACCTCCACGCCCACTGACCTCACCCACACGCCCTTCACTATGTAGCATCCACCTCCACGCCCACTGACCTCGCCCACACGCCCTTCTCTCTCTGTAGCATCCACCTCCACACCCACTGACCTCATCCACACACCCTTCTCTCTCTGTAGCATCCACCTCCACACCCACTGACCTCACCCCAACGCCCATCCACCTCCACACCCACTGACCTCACCCCAACGCCCTTTACTCTCTGTAGCATCCACCTCCACACCCACTGACCTCACCGAACACCCTTCACTCTCTGTAGCATCCACCTGCACACCCACTGACCTCACCCGAACACCCTTCACTCTCTGTAGCATCCACCTCCACACCCACTGACCTCACCCAAACACCCTTCACTCTCTGTAGCATCCACATCCAGCCCCACTGACCTCACCCACACACCCTTCACTCTCTGTAGCATCCACCTCCACACCCACTGACCTCACCTCAATGCCCTTCACTCTCTATAGCATCCACCTCTCCGCACCCACTGACCTCACCCCAACACCCTTCACTCTCTGACGCATCCACCTCCACACCCACTGACCTCACCCAAACACCCTTCACTCTCTGTAGCATCCACCTCCACACCCACTGACCTCACCCCAACACCCTTCACTCTCTGTAGCATCCACCTCCACACCCACTGACCTCACCCACACGCCCTTCACTCTCTGCAGCATCCACCTCCACACCCACTGACCTCACCCCAACACCCTTCACTCTCTGTAGCATCCGCCTCCACACCCACTGACCTCACCCACACGCCCTTCACTCTCTGCAGCATCCACCTCGACAGCCACTGACCTCACCCCAAGCCCTTCACTCTCTGTAGCATCTACCTCGACACCCACTGACCTCACCCAAACGCTCTTCACTCTCTGTAGCATCCACCTCCACACCCACTGACCTCATCCGAATACCTTTCACTCTCTGTAGCATCCACCTCCACACCCACTGACCTCACCCGAATGTCCTTCACTCTCTGTAGCATCCACCTCCACACCCACTGACCTCACCCGAATGTCCTTCACTCTCTGTAGCATCCACCTCCACACCCACTGACCTCACCCGAATGTCCTTCACTCTCTGTAGCATCCACCTCCACACCCACTGACCTCACCCCAACTCCCTTCACTGTCTGTAGCATCCACCTCTCCACACCCACTGACCTCACCCCAACACCCTTCACTCTCTGACGCATCCACCTCCACACCCACTGACCTCACCCAAACACCCTTCACTCTCTGTAGCATCCACCTCCACACCCACTGACCTCACCCCAACACCCTTCACTCTCTGTAGCATCCACCTCCACACCCACTGACCTCACCCACACGCCCTTCACTCTCTGCAGCATCCACCTCCACACCCACTGACCTCACCCCAACACCATTCACTCTCTGTAGCATCCACCTCCACACCCACTGACCTCACCCACACGCCCTTCACTCTCTGCAGCATCCACCTCGACAGCCACTGACCTCACCCCAAGCCCTTCACTCTCTGTAGCATCTACCTCGACACCCACTGACCTCACCCAAACGCTCTTCACTCTCTGTAGCATCCACCTCCACACCCACTGACCTCATCCGAATACCTTTCACTCTCTGTAGCCTCCACACCCACTGACCTCACCCGAATGTCCTTCACTCTCTGTAGCATCCACCTCCACACCCACTGACCTCACCCGAATGTCCTTCACTCTCTGTAGCATCCACCTCCACACCCACTAACCTCACCCGAATGTCCTTCACTCTCTGTAGCATCCACCTCCACACCCACTGACCTCACCCCAAGCCCTTCACTCTCTGTAGCATCCACCTCCACACCCACTGACCTCACCCACACGCCCTTCACTCTCTGCAGCATCCACCTCGACAGCCACTGACCTCACCCCAAGCCCTTCACTCTCTGTAGCATCTACCTCGACACCCACTGACCTCACCCAAACGCTCTTCACTCTCTGTAGCATCCACCTCCACACCCACTGACCTCATCCGAATACCTTTCACTCTCTGTAGCCTCCACACCCACTGACCTCACCCGAATGTCCTTCACTCTCTGTAGCATCCACCTCCACACCCACTGACCTCACCCGAATGTCCTTCACTCTCTGTAGCATCCACCTCCACACCCACTGACCTCACCCGAATGTCCTTCACTCTCTGTAGCATCCACCTCCACACCCACTGACCTCACCCCAACTCCCTTCACTGTCTGTAGCATCCATCTCCACATGCATTGAACTCACCCCAACGCGCTCCACTCTCTGTAGCATCCACCTCCACTGACCTCACCCCAACGCGCTCCACTCTCTGTAGCATCCACCTCCACCGACCTCACCCCAACGCCCTCCACTCTCTGTAGCATCCACCTCCACACCTACTGCCCTCACCCCAACACCCTTCACTCTCTGTAGCATCCACCTCTCCACACCCACTGACCTCACCCCAACGCTCCCTTCACTCTCTGTAGCATCCACCTGCACAGGCACTGACCTCACCGAACACCCTTCACTCTCTGTAGCATCCACCTCTCCACACCCACTGACCTCACCTGAACACCCTTCACTCTCTGTAGCATCCACCTCTCCACACCCACTGACCTCACCCGAACACCCTTCACTCTCTGTAGCATCCACCTCCACACCCACTGACCTCACCCCAACGCTCCCTTCACTCTCTGTAGCATCCACCTCCACACCCACTGACCTCACCCCAATACCCTTCACTCTCTGTACCATCCACCTCCACACCCACTGACCTCACCGAACACCCTTCACTCTCTGTAGCATCCACCTCCACACCCAGTGACCTCAACGAACACCCTTCACTCTCTGTAGCATCCACCTCTCCACACCCACTGACCTCACCCGAACACCCTTCACTCTCTGTAGCATCCACCTCCACACCCACTGACCTCACCCACACGCCCTTCACTCTCTGTAGCATCCACCTCCACACCCACTGACCTCACCCACACGCCCTTCTCTCTCTGTAGCATCCACCTCCCCACCCACTGACCTCACCCGAACACCCTTCACTCTCTGTAGCATCCACCTCCACACCCACTGACCTCACCCACACACCCTTCTCTCTTTGTATCATCATCATGCGAACAGAGTCAGGCTGCAGATGAGAACAGTGGCCGGACTCAGGCAGGGCAGAGCAGTGACTGGGTGGAGGGTGCTGGGCTCGAGGAGGTGGAGTGGACTCTCAAGGCTGGGGCTGAATGTGCTCAAAGGAGGAGGTAAGGATGGGTAAGGAGAAAGGAAAGAAAAAGGAGGTGGAGGAGGGGGCGAAGAGGGGGAGGACGATGATTATAAAATCTACATCTGTGGAAGGAGGGAAGTAGGAGAGTGTGGGACAGGATCGCAGCAGATCCCCGAGGGATGATGAAGGGGGGCTGGCCCGGAACAACACTGGGTCGGTAATCCAGGAAAAGTGCGTTTTGGAAGGGCTGGGGGCTTTAGGGAACGGTGGATCTGGGGAAGAGCAGATGCAGTGTGACAGTGTGTGGAAGGTGGTGTTGAAGCCTGAGAGTCGAGAGAAGACGTTTCTGGGGGTGAATCCGTTGGAAATTGCTAAATGGGTGGAGGCAGCTGTGGGGGATGTTACTCGGGTGTTAGTGGTGGCTGGGGGACCATTGTTGGTGGAGGGGACGGATGCTGGTAGCAAGGCTAAGATTCTGGAGGTGCGTTGTCTGGGTAGGCATGCAGTGCGAGTGATTGATCAAAGTGGTGTGTCATGTAAGGGGGAGCTGTATGGAGTGCCAGTGTCTGTGAATATGTCTGAGGTGGAAAAGGAATTTGCGGATGTGGGGGTGGTGGAAGCATGGAGGTTGGGGAGGAGAGATGTACATGGGGATGTGGTGTCTACGACTGTGGCAGTGAGGTTTGCGAAGACGGTGTGTCCGGAAGTGGTGGAGTTGGGATATCAGAGGTTCCGTGTGAAAGTTTATGTAGCGTTGCCTTTGAGATGTTATAAATGTCAACAGTTTGGACATGTGGCGAGAGTATGCAGGAATGAGAGACACTGTGGGAGGTGTGGTGGAGATCATGATATTAAGGAATGCAAGGTGGAGACCCCGGCGAAGTGTGTGAATTGTGGGGGGGGGCATTCTACCGCGTATAGGGGGTGTGAGAGTCACAGGGTGGCGAGAGAGGTAGTGCAGGTGAGGGCAGCGGAAGGTTTGTCTTATGCGGAGGCTGTGGCAAAGGTGAAACCGGCACGGGTAGTGAGTGAGGTGAGTGCGAAAGAGCCGGTGGTGGATGAGGCTGTGGGAAGGAAGAAAGTGGTGGGTGAGGTGAAAGGCGTAGAAATGGTGATTGTCCCGAAAACTGAGTTTATGTGCTTCATAGTGAGGGTGTTGGAGCTGGTCCAGGGGAATGTGTCTATCAGTGTGTCGGATCTTACGAAAGGAGTGGTGGAAGCGGGGAGGAGGTTTTTGAGTGTTGTGGATGTGGTGGAACAGGAAGTGTTTAGGATGGTTGTTAAAGTGCGGAAGCAGAGTGGGGTGCCGGTATGAGGATTTTGCAGTGGAACGCGAGGCGTTTGTTGAGGAATGGACAGGAGTTGAAAGCTGTGTTGTGTGGGGAATTGAATGTTGACGTGGTTTCTATTCAGAGACGTGGTTAAGGGGTGATTTGAGGTTTGTGATTCTGGGTTTTGAGTTGTTTCGTAAAGATAGGATGGAGGGAAGAGGAGGGGGTGTGACTCTAGCAGTTCGAAAGGGGTTGGTTGCAAGGGAGATTGTGGTGGATGGAGCAGTAGAGGAGATTGGGGCGGGGATTCGGGTAGGAGGATCGGAAGTATTGGTGCTGAATTATTATAATCCGTGTGAGGTGGTGGAAGTGGATGTGCTGTCTGGAGTGATAAGGGGACATGTGGGACGTTGTGTTTTGTGTGGCAATTTTAACAGTGCCAACACGTTGTGGGGTAGTGATCGAACAGATACGAATGGGGAACTGTTGTAGGACATGGCGGATGAATTGAGTCTGGTTTTGCTGAATGATGGCTCGGGTACGCGGTTGGATGTGAGGACTGGGAAGTTGTCGCGCTTGGATTTGACCTGGGTGACTGCTGCAATTGCGGGTGAATGTGATTGGGAGGTGCGTGAGGATGGGGACATGGGGAGCGATCATTCTGCTATTTTGGTGACTGTGAGGGGTGAGGTAGGGATCAGGTCACATATGTCTTGGAGTCGGTTGAATTTTAGGAAGGCTGATTGGGAGGTGTATAAGGGAGTGTGTCAGGATTTGATTGTTCCAAGGGGAAGAGAGGGGGGGGGGGTGGATGAATGGAATGAGCATCTGGTGCAGGGAATGAGAGCAGCGTCTGTGGCAGCAATTCCGGAGATTGAGAAGGGGAAGGGTGGGAAGATCGAGGTTCCTTGGTGGTTGGTGGAATGTTCAAGAGCAGTGGCGGCACGGAAGAAGGCTAGGGCGAGAGCGGTGAGAACAGGAATGTTGGTGGATCTGATGGCAAACAAAGGAAAGGAGGAGACGGGAGGAGGAGGGGTGGCCGCAGGAGGGCCAGGAGAGGAGGAGAGCGCGGACAGGATTTCCTGAATTTTAGTGATGAAATGAAAAGCCAGGGCCGTGCAGAGGGCCTGGGAGGGGACAGGAGCAGTAGAGAATGCAGCAGGACTGGCCAGCTCTGTGCAGACATGAAAGAGTTTGGCCGAGTTGTTAAATGCTGCAGAGACGCAGGCTTGGATGTGCACTCTCTTCTTAGCAAGGACAGAGAGTCTGTATTGCCTTTGTAGAAGGTGGCAGGCCAGTTTGTCAGAGGGTTTACCTGTTGCCCTCCAATTCCTCTCTGCCACCCTACACTTGCGTTTAATGGTGACGAGGTCTGAGTCCTACCAAGAGTTGCACTTGGATTTGGGCTTCAGGCGGATCCTCATGCCAGGGGCAAGTACCTCAAGAGTGTTCGAGATAGATGTGAGAAACGCATGGTGACGCAAGTGATCACAGTTCAAGGGTGTTTATTGAACAATGAAAATGGTATGCGGGTTCGAAAAATCTAAACCTAAATCTAAGATGGGGACATGCGTCGACCATCAAATGAAAAATAAGGCAGTCCTAGTGGCGTTGTGTCAAAATGAAAAGGCCTATACTAAAACCTATTGCCAAACCTTACAGCTATTACAAAAAGGGGTGTAGGATAGTTCTCAAGAAAATAAAGAAGTGTTCTCAAATATTAAGTCAGGATGCAGTGGTTTGGGTCTCCCTTCCTCATGTTTTAGCACGGGGTAGGATGGGAGCTGGTGGAGCACAATACAGTCTCTGGCTTCTACAGCACGAGACGTTGGTTCCAAGGACATACAGTCTCGGGCTTCTCCAGCACGAGATGACAGTTCCAATGGCAGTTCTCAGGACCGTTGATGGCCAAGTCTTGTTTCCTCAAAGTCTATTGCCTTCGGGCCTGAGGTATTCAGATGACCAACAAAACAAAAGTTATTTTAACCAATTAAAGTTTGTTCCTAATATGCGCTGGGTGATGGCTTCATCCCCGGTCTCCCTCTTCTGGGCTGACCCTTCCCAATTGTAATCCAAAGTTCAATTAGGGTGATGGTTTCACCTCTGGGTCCCCCTCTTCTGGGCTGACCCTTGTCAATTGTAATCCTACAGTCTTGAGGAAAACTTCACCCTTGGATCTCCCTCGGCCAGGCTCGGACCTCACTTGAGCGTCAGTACTCGCGTGACGATTTCACCCCTGGATCTCCCTCTGCCGGGCTCGGATCTCTCTTGACTGCTAGTACTTGGGTGATAGCTTCATCTCTGGCATCCCTCCTTCGGGTTCACTCTTACTGTCTCTTAACTTCTGCTTTGGGGTGACAACTTTTCACCCTTGGATCCCCCTAAGCCAGGTCCGACCTCTCTCAATTCTTAGCCTTCCTTCACCGGATTTACTATGGCTCTCGAGCAAGGGTGATAATGGCTCGCCCCTGGGTCCCCCTCTTCTTGGCTGACCCCTCTTTACTTTAAATAATCTCTCTTATCTTTCATTCACCAGGTGGGATTCACTTCCCTTACTTTTACCCAACTTGTGGATCAAAGTCTTTCGAATGTACTGGGCTTTTACTCCACCCTCTCGTGTGACCACTTTGCTTCCTTTGGGGGCCTTCCTATGGCCTTCTGGAGTTTCTCAATATAAGGCTTGACCGATTCTCTCGAGTTAGCACCCACGTGGTGCCGCTTTCCCCCTGTAGCTGGTTTCCCCCTCACACTTTTAACAGTTCCTTTAAAGTTCTTTAGTTTTGGTTCAAAACTTTCCACTTTGCGATCCTCCCTCAACACAAACCGTTGCTTATCGGCTTTCCCCTTTGACTCACCGGCTGTGATGAACCGCTTGGCTTTTGGCTTCTCTGGAGTCATGGCCGGTACCACGGGCACGGGAGCTTCCCTCGCTCCTGCTTATCAACATAAGCTTGCCCCGTGTACCGCTCACATCTGCTGCAGGACACTCATGCTATTGTTCGCGGTTTCCTCTACGAAAGTTCTGCGGGCCTGGGACGAAAAGGGCAAGGTCCCTTTTCTCCTCGCCTCACTCTCACTTCCCACCAGCTTTCTCCTTCTCTTGAACTGCCTCTTGGTAGCTGTCTCGCCGTGCAGGCTTTCGTGCTCGCCTTTTCCGCTTTGCTCCTCGTTTGCTCCCCATCTCCACCTTTTATCCCTTTGGGGAATAGGAAGGGCCGGCAGGTGTGTGTGGTTCAAGTTAATTGCCTAACTTTGCCTGACCCTTCTGTCGGGACATGTCAGGTAAACAGCATCATTACAATTCCATAAAACAGAGTTCATACCAAATTGTCCTATGGGATAGGAAGGAAAAACAGTGCTATTGTAAAAAGGGGATTGATTGGTAGACTGAAAAGAGCAGAGTGGATAGGGTTTGTGGAATGGACGAAAATGACCGGGGTGTAGAACAGAACATAGGGAATTGTAGAAATTAGAGTATCCCGTCACAGTAGATTGGGATTTTAGAAAATGATAATCTGAGGGACGAGAATAACTGAGATCATAAAATAGACCAGGGGGATTATGGGAACTGTAGTATGTTACCTGAGCAGCTGTGGATTGGGGAAAAGAATGATCAAGGGAATAGGAAGACGAATGCTTGGCAGTATTAGGATAGTGAACCGGATGACGGTGTTTGTGGGAGAGACGTTATCTGAACCTGACAGGCTTTGAGTTCCTAGGGGATCGGTTTGCCTGGAGGTTTTAGTGGGCTTGGGTAGGAGGGATTTACTGGCTTACTGGCAGGAGGTGAGGCAGATGTAGTGTAGCCTATAAAAACCTTGGGGATCTCATACGCCTCTCCTTCCTTGGCATAATACTGCATCTCAGCTGGGGTATTCCCTTGAAAATAACCCTGGGGCTGCTCACCCAGGTGATACTTGCTCGCTCGTCCACCCCCAGGGTTGGGATCTTCGATCGCCAGCCCTCCCCTGGCCATCTGAATAAGGGTTTCCCAAGGTTTTCCTGGGAAAATACCCTCAGGTTTCTCAAATAGAGCAGTGAAGGCCAGAGGGTGAGTCAAGAATGGCGGTGCGTGTGCGTGAGTTACCGAGGAAGGGTGCGTGGAGCCTGCCTCTGGTGTCTGTGGAGACGGCGAAGCGGAGACTGAGCAGGCCAGAGGGTGAGTCAAGAATGGCGGTGCGTGTGCGTGAGTTACCGAGGAAGGGTGCGTGGAGCCTGCCTCTGGTGCCTCGGAGACTGAGGCAGGAGTGGCGCTGCGCTGTGAGAGAGGCAGTGTGGACACAAAGTTGTTTTCGCTCTGAACGCAGTCTCCGCCCCTATTGTTTGGTGAGGTCAGTGCCTGTGCAGGAGTGAAGCGTGCGCTGGTGGAGAAGTAGGGCAGAGGTCACGGCAGCGGCTGGAAGATGGCGAGTAGAGCGCGGCGCCCCCGGCGCCCCCGCAACCCCCGCAGACGCCCCCGCGCTACATGAAAAGGTGAGGGAAATGGAATGCTACAGGGGGGTGAAGTCTGGACGCTCTGCTGGTGGCACCCCCTTTTTTTCAGTGTCGAACTGGTTTATCGTGTGTTTGTTGCTCGGGGACCTGCAATGTGGGGTTCAGCCCCTCCTGTAATAGCACTGTGCGCGCCGCCGTGTCACTTTTGGGCGGAGGGGGCGTGCGGGGCGCGTGTCCGGGGGAGGAGGCGGGGCCCGTGGCGGGGGTGCGGGGGGGGGAGGAGTCGAGTCAGAAATCACCCCCATTGAACAGGTACACTGCACACCTGGCGCCGGGAGCTCCAGCCGTATCCAGGGGAGCCGCCAGCATCTTCTGACACCCGCGACATGCTCCGCGCAGCCCCCCTGCTGCTCCTCGTCCTCCTGGCAGGACCCCCCGCCAGTGCAGGTGGGTGGCATCGGAGGAGACGGGGGCGAGTGCAGGAGAGTGGGGAGAGGGGTATGGAATGGGCATCACGAATGCCGAGGTGCAGCGCAGGCAGAGGATCGAGTGTGGGTCAGTGCGGCTGTGCTAGCAGCAAGTCCATCAAGTTCCTTGGTGGCCACTATGTAGAGGAGCAAGTTGGGTAAACCCAATGCTGTCACTCAGTGTCACTCAGGGGCTGAATACAGCGAGGAGAAGACGAGAAGCTGGGGCTGCAGGCTGCAGTGCCAGGATCTCCACTACCCCGCGGCGGGCAAGTTCATAGCCCAGTAGCCGGATGGAAGGGAACATTACCAATCTGTATAGTCCTTTATACGCTCTGCATACATTCATTTTCTCCAAAAGGTGTGGGGGGGGGGGGTTAGGAGGTGAGGTTAAGGAGGGGGGCGCTCATCTATATATTCCACACCTTAGTAGTGATGCGCCTTCTATGAATTTCCAGTAGCTCTAAGTATTAACTGTTTATGATGAGATAAACTAGTTTGAGGTGCAGAGGAGATAAAAAAGTCAGCCCTGGCATATGGGTAGAAAAACTGATACAGAACAGGCAAAAGTTCCCTAATGGGGAACTCCCGTCCTCCGCACACTATCGTGAGGCACAAATACGAAGCCAAACTTTAGGAAATCCGTTCTTGGAGAGCAAATAATCATACAATCTCTGTGTACTTCAATTAGAAGTCATCAACAAATTTGTATGTGACGTTAAGGCAATTTTTCATAAAAATAAGTTTGTATTTATTCTTTAAGCCCAACGTGTTTCGATATATTGTTTCTCTTCATTGGGGCCATATTTCGCATTTCTGTTTGCATTTATATAGCACCTTGTATACCATTAATATAGTCTCAAGGCGCTGTTGGGTTCAACACCCTCTGGAACCAAAGATCAGGTCAGTACAGAAAACTGACACCCTCAAAAGGTGTATGTAAGCACCAGATAGGTGTGCAGCTGCTGTGGCAATTGTGTGATAGCTGCTTCTTAGCTGTAAGTTTGAAGACTAAGAGATCAGGAATATGTGTTCGTTTCTGACAGATTGTTATCCAGACCGATTATGTGTTAGTCCTGAGGAGAACACCTAGGCTGGAGGGTATGTAACCAGCACTGTTTATTTCGGGTGATGGGGAGCATGAGGCAGATGATGGTATGAGAACAGCTATACCGAATGGTGCTGTGTTCTATTTGACTGGTGGTGTAAAGAAGAGAGTAAGCGTGGAGATGTGATATGGTGGTTTACCTTGGTTGCTTCAGACTGAGTCTACTCCAATAATTCCATGTACCCCATCCGTTCCATGTATTACAACTGTCCATGCATTACGACCATGTCAAGCACTGAAAGCTGTTAGTTTCAATGCTCTTCCAAACCATTCCATGTAAGTCATGCCATTCTATGCACTCCAATCTGTTTCATGCCCTCGCAACTGTTCCGTGTACTTGCATCATTCCAAGCACTCCAATCCATTCCAAGGACTTCAACCATTTTATGCACTGCTGCTTTTATTCGTTCTACCTCCACATTATCCTTTCTCCATATATCATCGATCCATATGTCATCTTAACACATTCCGTCCACTTAACTGGTTCTACCCATTTCACATGTTCTATCCACTTAATCCGTTTCACCTACTTTACTGGTTCCATCCACCTACTTTCACTTTGCCGCAAAATGTCTGCTAGAAGTAGCAATGTGGCAACGTCAACATCGTAATGACGTAATCGCGTATGCCGTTTGTGTCCTCACATTTGACAACATAAGACACAGAACAATAGGAGTATCCTTCATTTTCAGCGCTCCACAAATATCTAAACATAAAATTCAAATTGTCAGTCACTTTTAGAATGTGAGCTCCCTTTGAGACAGCTGGGGTAACTATACCTTTGTGTAGGTTCCTACAATAGGCAGAGGGTATCCAACACAGTTCTATACACGGATGATGAGCATCCCCGTCACTATACTATTGGCAAATCCCAATTTAATGTGTACAAGGCCCTAGTAAGCATCCTTAATTTTCACCATATAGGATCCAGAGCGAATTCTATGCATATTTGAACTAAATGTTTCAATATCCTCATCATGAAAATCTATAACCGTATTAACATGTGGCACTAACTTTATGTGAGCAGTGATACCAACAAATAGGCTGTAAACTGTTACTAGGACGGTTTGTTGGCAAATGTGATGTCACAAATGTCATGCGTCATTAGGACGTTACCACGTTGCTACTTCTTGCAACCATTTTGCGGCAAAGTTTGAGACGCGTATTGGGACAGAGGATTACTCTGACCTACCCCGAAAAGACAGAACCACTAGGTAAGTGGAATTCTCCAAAATGGGCAATTCGGGCTGATATATAATTGGGAGTAGACCCTAAAACTTTTTATTCGATGCACAGATATAAATAGAACGTGGTCCTCGTTCGGCACACTTTTACTACAAGAGTCAGCGCTCTTTAGCGCATACCTTCTTTAGGTGAGCAAAGCTTTACTCGTTTTTTACCTTCATCATAGAAATTGATCTACAAATGTACATCCTGTCCCTCACACCATGTAAAAGGCGAATTGTTTCTAAATGAAGTACACAAAGATTGTATGATTAGTTGCTCTCTGAGAACTGATTTCCTAAAAAGTTGGGCTTCGTATTTGGCCCTAAAGATACTGTGCGGAGGACGGGAGTTCCCCATTAGGGAACTTTTAAATGTTCTGCATCTCAATATATAAAATATAGTTAGTGCCTAATGGATAGTGAAGAGATGCTCTGATTTCTTGGAAGAAAGAACTTGTGCCAATGTTAGAAACACATTAATAATGCAGACATCTGCCGAAATGGCGCACAGTCAAATTTCCTTTAAGAATGTTCATGAGGCAGTTTCTTTTCTGGGAAATTCGGCATAGTCTCCACTTAAAATGTCGCTTTTTGGTTGCATGTGCCACAAAATTGCAAAACCTTTAGAGCGAGCGAGGAATGGGGGTTCAGAACTATATCAGGCTGGCATAGCGACCAGCAATGCCACGGCATGAAATGGCCAACTCGCTCTTTCTTTTGCCAAAACTCCTCTGCCGTACTACCCAATGAGGAGCTCCCTAACAAGATTTGCTGCATTCAACAGCTTTGTAAAAAGCAAGGCGGCCCGGCTTTCCACTTCCCAACTGTGTAGTGATTTGGCTCAGTGGGCTATTTTGCATACAATTCGGTTATTTTGTGCTGTTTTGGGAGGCCATGCCCCCCTGCCCGTGGGGGTGGGGGGGAGACAACAGACATATTAGGTGGCGGGAAATAAAATCCTTTGCGCTCAGTCCCCCACAAATCCTAGGGCATCTGTTTCCATGCGCCAGCGGTGGATGAAAGGATACTCTCGTACAAAGTAGCACAGGATAAAATTGGTCTCAATTGCAGCACTTGGAGAACATGGCATCATGGGTAGATGCAAATCCATGAGTCCGCTAATTGCCATCTCAGTGCTGTAAAGAGATTAACCCTTTCTTGACTGGGGCAATTATTGATGATTCTCTCCTCACCTGTTGATAATCTGTGAAGCATAAGCATTGCACATCGTTTGAACCTTCTAATTCTTTCCCCCTGAAAAGCTCCAGAAGTGGAATTTCTGAGCCTCCAGACCGGGTCTTCCTTCTACATCCGAGCCATGGGTGTATCCCCTGCAGAGGTCTATAGAAATCGATCCTCCCCTCCCAGCTGCACAGGATCAAGCATCATAAGTGTAATGCAGGGAGTGGCCCGACCCTTCACATCCCAGCTCCAGTACCGAGTTGATGAGCGCCTGTCCAATGGAAGCATTGTGATCCGCAGTCTACGACCAGAGGATGGAGGGTTTTACGTGATGTGTGATGAGTCTACCAGCACACCTGTACGAATCATCCTGCTAACTGTGACCGGTGAGTGACCCTTTCCTAATATGATGCAGACTGTCCGTCTTGCAGCTTTGTAGGGCTGTAAAATCTAGGTGGTCTTATTACCCAGTGTTCCTTGCTTGACAGGTTTTCCTAGACCCTCAGTTAAGGATTCAGGGAGATGGCTCAAAACCTATGTTAAAGGGGTCTCTGTAATTTCTATAACTCCCCAGGGGGTTAAACACAGCAGAGTAGTCAAGGCTGTAGTCTGAAGAGTGGGGTACAGGGTAGCACACGGCTGCATCCAGCAAAGGATTAGCCACACGGCATGGGGTATGGAAATACTCTTCATATACTTTAGCAAAAACATGTAAGCAGTTTTATTAAACATTTTTGTAAGGCTAAAGCTTACAGCTAAACCTACATGTCACAGTCCTGGACAATGCATCCTAGCCCCAGATGTACGGTATGGCCCACCCTGGACCCCTATGCCTCAATGTTTTTGAAACAAAATGCCTAGCAACAGGCGTGTGTGCAGAGCTTAGGGGGCTTCCAGTCTGCACACATAAACGCAACCACCCCCCTCTGCCATTGTTCCCAGAGACCATGCAAATGCCAGCAGAGCGCTACATATAAACGCAGTAAAATAGCATGGCGCGGCGTTAGGCAGAGTTTGTATAGAGTACCCTTTGGGACCACTACACACAACTATGACTACAGGTGTAAGCAAAACCAACTGTTTGGTATAAGTCTGTACTACACCGTTTCTGGTAGCAGAGCTGAGCAGCCAGGCTTATCTCAAGAGGGAATGTGAGCTGTAATGTTACACAGGGGTCTGCAATCACAGGTGTTCAAATAAACTCTTGCACTCAAGGTTTCTTGGTTAAACACCTATTAATTTATTCAACAGTCAGTTATAAAACATTCACTAGAAGGAGGCAGTTAAAGATCATACACAAATACACTTCAGTGCTATACGTTTCTGAGGCATTCAGACTACTTTGAAGGAGGAGCAAAATGGCATTCAGAATACTTTGAAGGAGGAGCAAAAAGGAGTAGGTTCAGAACATGAAAGGATTACAATATTCTTACAGTGCAGATACTTTGAGTTCACCCGAAGATTCAATTCAATAGGTTCGGCCAAAGTCAATGGGCTAAAGTCTTGGATAGGTAAAAACGGTTCTGGTAAGTAACGGTAAAGTCTCTGTAGAGGTTCTCAAAAGTAGTTTGTAAAAAGAAGAATTAAATGTTGGATCACAAGTTGATTAGGCCTGCTAGTTGCGAACGTTTCATGCACTTTTACCGTGAGAGGTAAGTACTCTGTCTCGTTTCACAGTACCTTACAAATGAAGAAAAAGATGCAGCTGAAGACCTGGCAGTTCCTGCAGATCTCGCTGTTCCTGAGCCTCCGTTGTGGGGACAAGAGGGAGGATGTCGGGGGACTCCTGCACTGGGACTGGTCGAAAAGCTTGCAAATGACAAATCTTCAATTCCGGTAGCTGTAGTCAAGCACACAAACTGGTGTCCTTCTCCCTGGTTATTTGGTTTCCTGCAGCACTCTGAAGAAAATACAACCAACTCTGAGACTGGTATCCAGGTGGCTTAGTGTCGAGTTGATTGGTCCCACCAACTCAAAGGGAGAAGTCGTCCTTGCAGGGCTTCTCTATCGAGATGAACTTAGGCGATTCTGACCTGCAGCAGGGCTTCACCGGGCAAACCAACGGTCCGGGAGTTGCAGTAGCTGTCCTCTTCAAGCTCGTCTTCGCTTCTTTCGTTCCAGTGGTCGACTGTCTTCCAAGCCAAGAGACTTGCCTTTTATTCAGTTCTCGCCCATTTATTCCAGCCTAGCTGTCAGTCACCCAGCAGGGTGGCTGTCCTTGCCGGACAGCCAGCCAGCCAATTACGGCAGAGTGCATTTGGGTCTCCTAGGCGACTAAGCACAGGGAGTTTCGGGCACCTCCCTCACTTCCTGGCCACCCCAGACACTCGGGCACCAGAGGCGGTCTTTAGTCCTGAAGCTCGCCAAAGGCGATGGAACAAAGGGACCAAACCTGGTTTGGCGCGCAGACAAACTCTAGAAGGACCTTTCCAAAAAGAAATGGCGAAAAGAAGACTGGGACCTGTTTAAACAAAGGGGGCTCAGACACCATCTTGAAAAACATGGCTCCCACGATTTAACGCTACCGGAGTTACGAATAGTTTGCAGTCGGGAAAAATCATGGTAGTTCGTTGTAAAACCACTGCTACCAGCCATTCTAAGAGGAAAGGGTAGCATATGACAGCTACATGAGTATCTAGACACAGGTGATACGAAATAACCCCTCCAGCACTAGATTGCAAGATAGGGTGGGCTGGGTCTAGGAATTTAAAAACGCTAGTAAAGTCAATTTCACTTTACTCGCTCTGGGAAACAGTAATTTATCCCAGAGAAGGTATTTAAACCTTGGGAGAGCCTGAAAAGGTTTCCCTGTGCCACTGCACTGAGGGTGCTGTGTGACACACACGAAAAGATGCCTATGGAGTTGTCTAAAACTCCATACCCAAAGAAAACACAAGAGTAAAACATATTTCAAAACACATGAGAGAGTGGGAAAAAGGGTCACACACTCTCCAGGTAAAGAAATCAAGTCCTCAAAATCCAGCAAAGTTGCTGGGGGTCTCTGAGGTGGAGGGAATTAGCACATTTTTGAGAATTCTCCCTAACACGCGTTCCAGGTAAATGCTTCTATTGGGACTGCATGCTCTAGACCGCAGTGTTACTCCAGATGTACATTGCATCTTCTGCCTCTGTTAAGGGAAGCTTCTTGGATTGTATGTGCTTAATCAATAATCGCACAATTAGGCAGTCGTGCATTTCACTTTTATTCACAAATCAGAAGAACCTTAATTTACCTGTTTGGGAAAATCTCATTCCCGTGTTTTCTGTTGATAACTCTGCTTAGTGCAGGTAAACATGGGCTTAATAGGTGGATTTTTGTATTCTCACTTACCTGCGTTTTATGAAATTATTTTGATAGTTCTAAATGGCATTCATGTTTTGTGTTTCTGGAGCTTGTGTATGTCCCATATGACTACGTTTGAGAATGTCAGGATGATATTGGACTTCATTGACCTAGCAGAAGGATGAGGATTAGTCCTAGGAGTGGTTTTGTTGGATGCAACTAAAGCGTCTGACCGGGGTGATTGGCCTTCCCTGCAACACCCCATGAAGGGATTTCATTTTGGCGCCGCATTCGCAGAAATGATCCTGGCTAACGACAGAACTACCAGCACAATTGCGATTAATAGGGTAGTTTGCTAGATGGACAAGGCAGGACCCTATTTCCCCCCCCCACCCCCATCTCTCGTTTCCCCTATCCATGGAACCTATGGCTAGACGGACGAGAGCTAATCTGGGGTTAGGGGGGTACAGATGGGGCCGGTAGAATACAAAATCTACATTGATATTTTATTTATATCGCGCTCTGTACACAAGTGTTTCAGAGGGGGAACAGGGGAGAACAAAACAGCGATCTTACTAGGCCCAGTGACATTGAGAACGCGCAAGTGCATAGGAGAGGGGAGAGGAAAAGTGCGGAGCAAAGGAAAAACAGATAAATAATAAAAGGCAACAAACGGTGGTAGTGCAGCCAGCAAGTGGCAAGTGCTGGGTTTAAGACTGCAGACAGGGTAGGTCTAATAAGTGTAGAGGAAAAAAGGGGGGGGACTGTATGGTTACAGATACAGACCCTAGGGCAGGGGGTGGCCCGGTGGCAATGTGAGCCGGTACCTGGGCCCGGAAGACCGAGGGTAGGCCAGGTGCATGGTGCCGAGGGGGAGTAGAATCAGCAGGGGAGGGGAGAGGGGGGAGAAGGCAGAAGCAGAGAGGAAGGCCTTGAGGTGCTTCCGGAACCGGAGATGGTTCTTTTATGGAGAAAGTACACTGGAGTCACTAAGACTGTTGTGGAGGTGGTGGGGATGGGGGTATGCAAACTTTAAAACCCAGAATGCCGGAGAATTTGTTTCGATGTTTCGTTTGAATGTGCTCCTTCTAAATGCTTGTATTAAATGGGGGGGGGGGGTTGGGAGAATCGCCTAATCTTCCTGTTCAGAAGGATTGCTGTTATTTTTGTGTACATTTGTCCTATATTCTGAATGATATTCGGCACTGCAGTATATTTTGCAATGATACTGATTTTATTTATGTCTGTCAGGTTTGCATTGATTACACGTTACATGTGGTGCATTTATTTCTAGATAGTTACAAATGCTGGAGTTCATGTATGTGCAGGTTCTTATAACACCTTTTTACCCTGAGATAAGGCCATTTATTTTTTATTTATTGGTTATTTGTAATGCGCAGTATAGAGCAGGAATTGTGTTTGTAGGCGCACAAAGACAAGGGGGAGAGAGCAGGGATGAGGAGGTGTAAAATATAGTGCTATAGGAGGAAAGCTGGGGGAGGAGGGGAAGAGGAGGAGGCGATGAAAACAAACAAAAACCATCTTACTAGGCCGTAAGGCGATTGGGGTCGTGCAAGTGCTGAAAACAAAGGGGCTGGGTGGGGGGGGGGGGGGTGGGAGTGCAAGAGGGGCTAAGGAGAGAGCTTCAGTACATTTGAACAGGTTAATAAACAGGCCTTTATGGGACCCAGCCTATCCAGAACATGTAATAGGTTGCACTGATGGTTGGGTTAGATGATGGGTAGAAAGTGAGCACCATTGGACTGCCTCCCCACAAGAGCAGGGGCAAAGAGGCAGCATCAGGGAGTGAAGGGGGCGCAAACGGTAGATAGATTAACCTCCTCAGAGCTATGCAGATCGGTTTGGAACACGATCGTCGGATCCGTAATGATCCCAGCATTTGACTCCCTCTTTAATTCAATCCACATTTGCAACAGGGAGTTGTTGCCATGGGTGTCGCATGCGTATGCTGGTCGGTTCAGCTGTTCCTACTTCAATAGCCATATTTATCATAGGTTCTGTAGTGCGGGTTGATGCTGATTATCTAGTGAAATAGGAAAGAATGGACTATTGCCCCCCTCCCCCCCACGCCCCTCTTAATCGAAGTCTTTAAGGCTGTATTACTAGGGATTGTGGGTGCATGGCCCCTTTAAGGGAATGAGTCATGACTCCGTCATGGCTGGGCTTAATAAAAGGGGCTCTGCTGGCACAGGAGGAGCAGTGCAGCAGAGCCCCAGGAAGTGGCAACTCGTGTCCGTGCGGTCTTCTCGCTGTGTGACTGCGGTCTGGTGTCTCCGCCTCCCACTGGGTCTGGGTGTCCTCCGAGCTAAGGAAGCCACGTGCTGGGTGCCCCTAGCAGCTGTCTCCCAGTCCGGTGATCTCCCTGCCACTGGTGTGCTGCGTGCCCGCAGCTACATTCTTACACTGGTGGGACCCGCTCTAGTGGACCGGGAGGGGACCCCCACATGGATGTCCAAATGTAATAGCTCCATGAACAGATCACCGTTAGTAGGAGGAGCTTTTGTCGAACTAGTACTTGCGCCCCTGAGATTGTAACACATTTTTTAACTTGGGTGGGGGGGGGGGGGGTGGGGAGTGCTGTTGCACCTCAATTATTATTGATAAATGGCAAGATTACAAGTTCATGGTAAAGGCCTAAGCCCCTGGAGCCCTTTATGGCTTGCGGTCTCTCTAGCTCACCCGTGCATACAGCGACCAGACAGCAGAGTTTAGTGCATACCTGCCGAACCTCCGGCTTTGTCCCGGAGACTCCGGGTTTTCACGCTCTTCTCTGGGTCTCCAGGGAAGAGCTTGGAGTCTCTGGGTTTTCCACCACAGACACCGCATTTAAACATCTGCAGGCATTTCACGTTCATTGCCAGCTGGGGCTCCTGTGATTAAAAGCAGCTGCCAGACACAATGCCCTGTGATTTTTCCATTTCCATGGAAAACGGGTGCCAGCAACGGATACAGCAAAGAGACCGAGACGTGACCCCATGCAGTTAACTAAGCTATCCAGCTTGAACCACATTGAGTGAAAGGACTCAACAAACCAAAAAGATGACAAATGCGTTGGCATTAGAAGTGAAATTCTGCAAGTGCAGTGACAAACAGCGCAAACCCATTAAAAAAAATGTATTGTTCATGTTACCTGCCAAATATACAAATATAATTCACTTCAGGGACACACAATTGAGATACAGGAACCCGGGGAGGCCTTTTGCAGCGCCTGTTCACATTACACCAGTCAGTTTACCTCGGCAGTCATAGTGGTTCCAAAAATATGACCATCTACGGCTGGACCTTTACAATAGGTAGATATGCCTTGGAGAGCAAATGCCTGGCCCCCATCTTTGTTGTGTGTTCTGCTTTTGCGTGTATGGGGTAATGTAAAGTTTCCAAATGCTAAAGTATTTAAAATTGCATTGTGAAACGTAGGCCTTTTTCCCCCACTATACAGCACTCTCAGACCTGTGTGTATTTTCTCTGGTATTTAAATTGCATTGTGAAAGTAGTGTCTTCCTACGGTCTTGCCTCCTAGCAAAGCATTCATCTAGCGAACTTTCTACCATTATCTAAGCTCCTGTCGTCTTGTCCAATTGTCTACTTGTCTCATCTGCTTGCGCTCCTCCGTGTCCTTCCCTAGTGTTCTCCCTGCCCCTACCCCCTCTTTCCCCCTTCCCCTTCCTCTTCTCTCCTCTCTACCTACTCTATGGTGCTCTCTCTCTCCTATCTTTTCTAACTGCTTCTCCATTGACTATTCTGCTCTCCTCACTAAATCTGGCAGGAAGAAGTTTAAAAAGGACATCCTGGTCTCCAACCCAGGGCTCACTATCGCTGACACCTATGCCAGTGCCTCCTCCAGGCAAACTTTCACCGACATCCACTTTGTCGTTCCCTCACCAGACCTATGGACCCTACATATGGTCTCTGTGCTCTCTCCATTCTCTTCTTCTCCCATTAATGGTGACACCCGGTGGGAGGCCCTCCTGGCCTCCTTGCACTCCTCGAAGGTCATCATTAATGTTTACTTGAATGGCACCATCTTGTTCCAAGGCCCTCAGTCCACCTTCTCATCTTTGAGACGCTTCCCGCGCCTCATCAATTTCCTTTCTTGTCCTGCTGTTCCCCTCTCTTCCCTCCACGGCTTCTGTGCCTCCCCCTGCTGTCTCCTCCTTGGCTACCTTGCCCTCTCCTCCTTCCTCTTCTGCCCCCCCTCAGGCTTATTCTAAAACTCTGCAGGGTGTACCTCTGATTTGTACCCCCCCCCCCCCCCGGAAGTCTTTCAAGGACGGCAACCTTCTCCATATTGCCACTCTAAACACTTGCTCAGCTGTCAAACCCTCCTCTGACATCTGCCGCCTCCTTGAGGAACTTGACGTCGATGTCCTCGGTCTCAGAGACATGGTTCACAGCCAGCTCTGTCACGAGCTTTGACACTCTTCTCCCTGATGGCTACAAAATCCTCTCTGTGCCCAGATCCAACCGTTCTGGAGCGGGTGTAGCCCTGATCTAAGTGGATTCCTCCCTCTGTCCTTCCTACGCAGGCCTACTCATCTTTCGAATGCCTGGTCTGCAGGCTCTCTCTCCTGGCCATTCCCGTACAGTGGCTACCATCTATCGGTCAGGTCTCCTTCTTCCTCTCTGAGTGGGCGGCCCTCTCCTCCTCCCTCCTGATATCGACCACTCGCTTCTCCTCCTTGGAGACTTCAACATCCATCTGGATTCTTCCTGTCCTTCCTCTGGACTCTTTTGTGACCTCTGTGACTCTCTCTCACTTTCTAATCTTCCCTCTGGCCCAACTCACTCTGCAGGGCACACTCTGGATGTTCTGATCTCCTCAGACCTGCCCCTATCGATCCTTCTCACCACTCCTCTCTCCTGGAGTGATCACTTTCTCCTTTCCTCCCAGCTCACCCTCTCTACCCCTCAGGCCAAGCCAACTCCAACACTGCCACCTACTTTCTCAATTATCCGACCGATGAAGCGTGTGTCAGTTGAGGCTTTCGCTGTCCCTTTCTCACACCCTCCCCCTTCGGCTGACTCCCACCCTGACATAGCCCTCTCTATGCTCCACTCTGCTATATCTGATACTCTTGATGTTCTTGCCCCTGTCATGAGGATCTGCTTGAAGCCCAAAGCCAAGTGCAACTCCTGGTACCACTCAGACCTTGCCACCCTCACGCAATTGCAGGGTGGGTGAGAGGAAATGGCGTGCTTCATGTTCATCCTCTGACAAACTGGCCTGCTCCAAAGGCAATACCGACTCTCTGTCCGCACCAAGAAGAGAGCCCTCATCCAAGCCTGCGTCTCTGCAGCATCCAACAACTCGGCCAAACTCTTTAAAATCTGCAAGGAGCTGGACAATCCTGCTGCAGTCCCCTCCCAGGCCGTCTGCACGGCCCTGGCTTCTCATTTCATCTCTAAAACTCGGGACATTATGTCCTCTCTCTTCCTCCCTCTATTCCCCTCTCCTCATCTCGCCCTTCCTTGGCCTCCCCCTTCTCTGCCTTTCCCCTGTTCTCCCCAGACGAGGTTTCTAGACAATTCCGATCCAAAACAGGTTCTCCCCTGTTCCTCTAAAACCATCAAGGACCACATTGACACCCTGGCTCCTGCTTTGGCTCACTTCTGCAACCACTCCTTTGCCAATGGAGTCTTCTTCCCTTCCCCCTGAAGCACTCCTTTGTGCACCCTCTTCTTATGAAACCCTCTGCCGACTCTTCCTACCAGGCTAGCTATGGCCCAAACTCTGTCATTCCTTTCCTGGACAAACTCATGGAAAAGCTGGTCATCTCGCAGCTTAATCTCCCCACTGAATCTGTTAGATGTCTCCATGACCATCTGTCTGGCCTCAGAGCTGCCAGAAGCACGGAAACTGCTCTCCTGAACATCCGCGATGACCTGCTCTCCAACCTTGATTCCAACACCCCCTGTGTTCTCAACTTACTTGATCTCTCTCTTCTGCCTTTGACATGGTCAACCATGCCATCCTGCTCAACCGTCTCTGTGATAACCTGGGTATCACTGAACAGGCTCTGGCTTGGCTGACTTCTTTCCTCTCTGATCGACCCTCCCAGGTCCAATTTGGGTCCTTCCTCTATACCTGTGATGCTCCCCAGGGGTCTAACCTCTCTCCCTGGCTGTTTAACCAATACCTGGCACTTCTTGCCCACCGCATTGCAGCTCCCTGTCCTAACTTTCAGTCCTATGTGGATGACACTCAGTTCATTTTCAGGCTCCCTTCTGCCACCTCTTCTCCTATCTCTGACTATGTGTCTGCTATCCAGGAGTGGTGTGCCGCCAATGATCTCTGCCTTAATGCCAGTAAGATTGAGATTCTCCTCATCGGCACACCTGCTCCCTCCTTTCCTATGACTCTCTGGCCAGCCTCTCTTGGCCCTCTTCCTGCTCCCTCCTGTGAGGCTAAAAACCTCAGGGTTATCTTCGACTCCACCCGCTCCTTCTCTCCTCACATCTCTGACGTCTCTATGAAGTCACACTACCAGCTGCACCTCCTCAGAGGTTTTCTTCTCCTTCCCCCAGAGGCTCACTGTCTCCAGAGCTCTGGTTCTCTCCATGCTGAACTACTGCAACAGCCTCTTTCTAAATCTGCCTGCCTCTACACTTTGTCCTCTGCAACTCATCCAAAACAAGACTGTGAGACTTGTCCTTGGCTCAAGCCCTGGGATCGTATCTCTCCAGGACTGAAATCTCTGCACTGGTTCCCAGTGGCTGCGAGAATTTCAAACCCCTCTGCATTGTCCACAACGCCTTCTAGGGCCTGGGGCCTCAATACCTTCAACTCTCTTCCCAAATACCTTCCTTCTCCAGCTCTCTGCTCATCCGCCTCCACTCCCTCAGGGTCAGTCGCTTCTCCAAGCAACGAGTTGGTGGTAGATCTTTCTTCGGCTCAGGCCTCCCTCTGGAACAGCCTCGATGACACTTGAGGGGAACCGGTTCCGGAAGCACCTCAAGACCTTCCTCTTTGCTTCTGCTTTCTCCCCTCCTCTCCCCTGCTGAATTCCTGGCTGAAACTGAAATTGCACCGGTCACCTGGATACCCTCTGTTCTCGGGCCCAGGTCCCCTCCCCTGCACTCGGGGGCTGTTTCTGTATCCCTACAGCCCCCTACCAGCACCTGATACCTGCCCTGCACTCGCCACCACTTGGCTGCACTTCTTATTTATTATTTATTTTATTGTTATCCTATGTACTGCACTGCCCCCTGCCTTTTCCCCCTCGCACTTTCCCCCTCCCCTGCACCTGCACGATCTGTCACCTGGCCTAGTAAGATCGTTGTCTCTGTTTTCCCTCTGTTCCCCCTCCCTTGTCTCGTCGCGCCTTGAAATACTTGTGTATAGGCCTGTTATAAATGCCATATCATCATATATCCTACATTAAAAGGGCACTCCAAAAATGCTAAATGTGTTTTTTGTGGCTTCCGTTTCATTTAGTGCAGTTTTGTTCACATAGCCGATCACACAATCAATATAGTTTAAGGAACTGAAAGCCTGAATTTAGTGCAACATAGGCAAATAACTCTTTTGGGGAGGCAGCTGTGTGGTGCAGATTATAATAGAAATAGGGTTTGTAATACTGCAAACATGTTTCTATGGCAGCTACAACCACTGAGTTGACCTTTTTGACATGTGGGCGGAGTCTTGTGTGGATATGCAAGGCATAAATTAGTTTACAAAAATTGATTAGCAGAAATTGCTAATTAATTTTTTCTTGATTAGCAAACAACCCCATTTGATTAGCAATTTTGTACTAATGTTTTTAATGCCACCAGAAGATACTTGTACCCAAGATATAATATATCCGTTTTGTGTTCCTGCTGAAGTAAGACATTAGTGAGATAAATCAGGCCTTGCAAATTCTTTATAATTCCACTAGATCTGCAGGTTGAGTAACTTAGTTTACCCACTCGACTGAAGAGACATGCACTAGACCCATGGCAACGGATGACAACACATTTAAATTCACTTTCTGTAAAATGGTGCATGTTACCACAAACCCACTTTAGTTTGGCACACTGCTACCACCCAGAGGCCAGCCATACACAGTTAAACTTTCTTTTGACATTTACTGCAAACAAAGTAAAGTTTATTTAAATGTTTCCAACATCCCCTGCAATGGTACCGTCCCTTCTTAAAATCTACTTGACTATGTAAGTGGGCAAAGATATTAAGCGAGCCCTGGGTGAGTGTCTGTAAAAAGGTTAGCTGCATGAATGGACACAAATAGATATGATAAAAGGCTCTGAAAACAGTTTGGCCAGCTCTCTACTGCCGGTGCAAATATGTAATGCAATCGTAATCATAGAGCAAAGTGAGCTCTGGAGTGTACAGTGTACAGTTTTGCAGTGGGTCTGTAGGGTTCACAGAGTGGCTGAAACTATTGATCGATACTTGTAGATATCAAGTTAGCTTTGTGTATTCATTATGTAAAAGACTAAGCAGTGTGGATGGCGTAGCAGGCAGAGAACAGGACAAACTAGGCAGAATATTGTAGTTGCAGCCATCTCACTTTCAGGGTAGCGGGTATAAAGCAATATGGTAATATAGAATGTTAAGGAGTATGGGATCAGCTCATGGGTTCAGCACCAGTTGCAAGTGATATGTAACCAGCAGGCCACAGAACTAGGTTTGCCCTCAAAGCATTTGGCTGCGTGGTCTTGTATATTTTCTTTTTTCCAACTTGTTTTTATTGACAATTTACAGTTAAACAAACAACCAACAGAAACTCAACAAGACCCCTCCCACTCCACTCTCTCCCAGATTCCAGGATTTCGCTGCTGTCTTTTCCTCTCCGAGGTGAACGTCCGTAGGACAACCTTTGGGCTACAGTTTATGGAACCTTTACAAGCTTTACCCCTTAACATCTCAGCTCTACGTGCCCCCTCCTTTAAGTATGCCAGGAGGGAAGCCCAATCAGTTACAAATTGCATGTGTTGGCCCTGGATTGAGTAAGAAAGCCATTCCAAGGCGATCACTGACCTGACTTTCACTACCCACTCGCGTTCTTGCGGGGGGATCCTTCTTTCTCCATCGTCTCGCCAATATCATAGCTGCAGCCATCATCATTATGACATAGAGCTTGCGGTCAGCTTTGGAGGGAATATCCTGCAGAGTCCGGGTCAGGCCTAACATATTGAGCCCCCTATTTCCACCACCCCTGGATCCAAGGACCTTCTCTATGGCCTGCTGAATGTGACACCAAAACATGTTTAGTTTCGGACATTCCCACCATATGTGAGCCCATGTACCCGTACCCCCACAGTGCCTCCAGCAAGCCTGAGAGGTCCGGGGAAACACCTTTTTCAGTTTAACTGGAGTGAGATGCCACTGAAACATTAGCTTTAACCAGGCCTCTCTAATCTGAAGGGACCTAGTGAACTTCGGAATCTGGGCCCACAAGTATTGCCATTCCTTCTCGTCAATAGCGGAACCGGTATCTCTCTCCCAATTCTCGATATATGTTCGGGTGGCCGGTGGTTCCCCCGCCTTAATATACTGGTATATTGCTGCCACCAGGCCCTTGTCCCCTGCATGTGTGTCTAAATATTTTTCAAATGGTGTTGGGGCCCGCAAGCCTGCCTGCTTCATAGGGTGGGATAGCCAGTGCCTCAGCTGGATATACCCGTATCTGTGTCTCTCCAGGCCGAAATCTAATTTGCATTGTTCAAACTCTTTAACCTTCCCCCCCCCCCCCCCGTATACATATCCCAGACCATCCGACAACCCCCCAAGAACCAATCATCAAAGGTTGCCATTTCACAGCCTAGGGTGAATTGTGGGTTTTTGAATCAGGGGTTGAAGAGCGGGCAAGGACGTAAGTTGCACCCGAGAGGATGCCGTATCCCACGCCGCACCCGTAGTTTAAGTAATTTGACTTATATACATTTGGGAAGATCTGTCTGACGTCGGTTTCCACAACAACCCCTCCAAATGTTCCGCTACTACCGCCCTATCCATAGACCTCCATGGTTTATCCCGATCTCCCCTCTGCCAGTCCCTGAGAACTCTTAATTGAGCTGCTAAATAAGTCAGGCTCTCCCATGCCGCCCCGCGAGACCGGCTTCTCATAAGAGCTGCCGCCACTCTGGGGCGCTTAAAGTTCCAGATGAAGCGGGTAGTAACTTTCTGCAAGGCTTTGAAGAAGGGTTGTGGAACTTGTACAGTGAGGGCCGCAAAGTGATATAGGAGTTGTGGTAATACAATCATTTTAAGGACGTTGATCCTCCCCAGCCATGAGATACAAAGAGAACCCCAATCGACCAATTTCGATGTAAGCTTGTCCAGAAGAGGTGGATAATTTGCCCGATATAGTTCACCTATGGTCTTGGTGAGCAGGACCCCCAGATACTTGATGTTCGCTTTTGCCCACCTGAAGGTATACGCCCCTTTGACGTATTGTTCAGAAGACGCTTGCAGATTGAGACTAAGAATCTCCGATTTATTAGCATTCACCTTCAGGCCAGCCACTCGGCCAAAGCTATCCAATTCCTCGCAAGTTGCTGGCAGAGATATCTCAGGGTGGGTCAGTGTAAGAAGCATGTCATCCATGAAAGCAGCCACTTTATGGACCTGCCCCCCAAATGGAATACCTCTTAGTCTCGGCCATCTTAATGGACTCTAGAAACGGCTCGAGATGAAGTGCATAAAGCAGTGGAGAAAAAGGGCAGCCCTGTTTTGTGCCTCTCTCCACTCTCACAGGGATTGATATTTGGCCATTAATAGCTAGCCGGAGGGTCGGGGACCGATAGCTAGCCCCAACCCGAGCCAAGTATTTTGGGCCGAACCCCATGTTAGCCATAGTAGCGAAAAGGAACTCCCGTTCCACTCGATCAAAAGCCTTTTCGGTGTCGACCGCTAAGATTAAGGCGAGGATCCCCTTCAGCTGAAATTTCTCGAGTAGGTGGGCCACTCTCCTAACATTATCTGCCGTCTGGCGACCTTTGATAAAGTCCGATTGATTGGAAAATATGAGTTTAGGCATAATGGCGTCTAGTCTGGACGCCAGGATATTCGTATGTATTTTCGCGTCCACATTATAAGCGCTATTGAACGATAGGAGCCACACTCCTCTGGATCCTTACCCTTCTTATGTATAAGAATGACTTTTGCTTCGTCCATAGATTCTGGTAAGACCCCTGAGGAGCCAATGTGATTAAATAATTTGGCAAGGTGGGGGACCAGGAATTCTTTATGGTGTTTATAAAATTCAGCCACATAGCCGCCCGGACCGGGGACTTTATTTAGGGAGAGGGAAGAGATAGCCTTCCTAACCTCGTCTGTGGTTATATCGCCCTCCAATTGCTCCCGCTCCCCCTGTGACAGAGACTTAAGAGTCAGCTTATCTAAATATAGCTTTTGTTCATAGGGGTCTGCGTTATTTGAGGAGTAAAGAGTGGAATAGTATCGGTGGAATTCCCTTATCTCCGGGTTGCCAGTATGCAGGGTACCTCCCTCCCCCCTAATTCTCAGGATAGTTTTGTCCCCCTCTTCCTTTCTCAGCAGCCTAGCTAGGAGGCAATCTGATATATTTGCTTTGATGTAGTACTTTTGACGTAAGCGGAGAAGGTTCTGTTCTGCCGCCCTGGTCTGTAGGAGAGTCAGCTGGCCCCTCACCATACGGACCACCCGTGCTAGTGCCGGTGTATTTTTCAGCCATTTGTGCCATCCCCTCCTTAAGCTTTTTGCTTAGCTGATCTTCCTCTAGCCTTAGTTCCCTTTCCCTTCTCGCCTTTACTACAATGATTTTGCCTCTTATCGTGGCCTTTAAAGCGTCCCACCAGATTTGTGGAGATGTATAGGGTTATTCCCCTCAAAGTCCTCAAGCTCCTGTTCAATTTCTTTGGTCAAGATAGGGTCATTAAAAAGTTGGGATGGGTAAAGCCATTTCCATAACCCTGGTCTGGTTAGCGTCGGGGCAATAGGGGCGTGGTCTGAAATTGTGATGGGTCCCAGTGTGATCTCGGCAGCGTTCCCCAGTAGTGAGGAGGACATCCATATATAGTCGATGCACAAATGAGTCTTGTGCGCATGCAAATAAAACGTGAATCCTATCTCGGACCCCTGGGGCTCCCTCCAGGCATCCACCAGTGCCACGTCATGGATTTTCTTCTTCAGGTCTCCGGAGGGTCCCTCCTGCGGTCCCCACACTGCCCTGCTTCTATCCTTGACCGGGTCCTAGACGAGATTAAAATCCCCGGATAGAAGGATGCGTCCTTTCACAAATTTGCCTAGCCGGGTCAGGGCCTTCTGAACGAAGGCATCTTGGCCCGTGATGGGGGCATATATGGTTGCTACCTTGTAACACTTTGCTCTGCCCTCCAACACCACCACCAGAAACCTTCCCTGATCATCCGTCTGAGTAGCCTTGACCTCCAAATCCAACCCATCCTGCACTGCTAGTACCCCTCCCCCCTTTTTGACGTGTTGCGTGGCCTGGAATAGTCTAGTGTAACCCCAGAACTTGACCCTATGCCTATCTCGAGTTTGTATGTGAGTTTCTTGTAGAGTGACTATGTGTGGTTTTTCTTTCCGGATATACAACTCCACTTTTTTCTTTTTGACCGGCGAGTTAAGGCCATTTACGTTTAAAGATAATATCTTAAATTGGGCTGACATTAAGACTCGGTGCAAAAAAGAACCCCGTAGCCCGGTCTGCCTGATATTCAGTTGGCCTAAGCTTCCATGATGACGACTGAGCTGTACCATTCACCTCTAGGGACCTTCGCTCCTTCTCCCCCCCCCCCCCCCCTTCAACTTACTGAAAGTCCCCCTCGGTGGGCTCAGCTGGCAATTTGCTCCCCTCGTTTCACGTGTACGAGAGCCGAACCCTATAAACTGCCCAGGACTAAACCACGCAGGATTTCCCCATCCCATCCCAAGGAACCCTCCCGCTCCCTTCTCTGCAGTAATTATTACGAATGCTTTCCAAACCCTGTGTCAGCGCCGTATCTGCAGTTAGCAAGGGCCCTCCCTGGCCTCGCTACCCCGACTCTAAGGCTGCTGTGACATTGTCCGGTGAATCATCTAACGACTCATTCCGACTGATTGAGTGGCTACTTCCCTGGGGGCAACGGTTTAGTTTCCGCGTGGAGTCTTTCCTGGATCTCTTTGATTTGGCTGTAGACCACTACCAAAGCTTGTGCCTATCTTGGTTAAGGGGGTGTCCCGTAGGGAGTATTGGCGGAAGCTCCTCGATTCCCAGCAGCTCCAGGCCTTGGTCGCAAGGCTCAATCTTGTGCTGCCTTCCCTGCCAGAGGAAGGTTAAGCCGAATGGGTGGGTCCACCGATATTTGATTTGTTTCTCTCGCAAGTGTCTCAGGACCGGGCCCAACGCCTCCTCTTATGCAGGGTCGTCTGCTATAGATCTTGGTAAAGCACAATCTCAGAGCCGTTGTAGGATATGCGGCTTGCCTTTCTCGCCATCTCCAGTATCTTTTCTTTTGCTGCATAGCTATGAAATGCCACCAAAACGTCCCGAGGCCTGCTTCCCTGCTCCTTCCGCGGCGGTCCCACTCTATGAACTCTGTCGAACTGTAGATCTAAGCTTGGCCCCCCTTCTAGGAGATCCATGAAAATCGTCATAAGGACCCGGGCAAGGTCCTGAGACTGAACCGACTCTGGTAGCGCTTTGACCCGGATATTTATTCTTCACCAGCTCTTTGGCCTGTAGCTACAGGTTCCGGGTGGCCTGTGCCAGGGTTTCCAGGAGATTCTCCGTTTTCCTCGCGTCCTCTGTCAACTCTTGGATAGCCCGCTTGTTGGTGTCCACCCTTTCTTCCACCTTGTTAATGTCCCGCTTGATTTCCCTTATTCCTTCGGCTAGGTCTTCCCTCAATGTGTCCATCTGCTTCTGAGAGGCAGCCGTTATTTTAATCTACCGCCTCACTGAGGAATAACTGTAAAGCTGAGTAGGTAAGCAGTCTCTCTTGCTGTTCTTGCGTAAGGTCCGATCCCTGCTCACTCGTCCAATCGTCCTCACAGCGATCCCCCACTGGATCAGAGTCCTTGGCCCAGATTTTAGTCAGGGTGCCATCTTGTGTCCTCTTAGCCGTCTTAAGGGCCTGGGGTGGATCCTTTGCTCTGTTGTTAGACATGTTGGATCACGGGTCAGTAGCCTAGGGCAGCCAAACACCTAATCGCTCTTGTAATGTTAAGCAGAGGGGGGGGGCAGAGCCTCTGAACCGTGACAAAGAGATAACAGCCTCGGGACAGCTACATGAGTGCCTCTTCCCCCACCTGCCTCCTCCGAAGTGATAAGGGGGCAACCGTGGCCATGTGAGCACAGTTCCCAAAGTCCTGGTAAGGGCCACGTTGGGTGCCGGGACCCAGGTGAAGTCCTGATCGTTAAGCCCAGGAATCTAATTCAAAACCTCCAAGAAGGTGAGTGTGAGACCTGTCCATACACTCGACAGACGGGCTCCCAGCGGTGCTTCTATGGCTCCTGTCAAGGATGGCCCCCAGAGTGAGTGTCCCCTCTCAGCCGATGTCACACGGGAGACCCGGGGGAAGTGCCCACCTCCACCAGTCACGGGCGGCCGGCGCCGGGCCGCGGGCCCCTCCAAACGGATCCACTGATGCCGATCAGGCCATGCCCCCCACGACCTCCGTCCGATGGAGATGGACGCTGGGGGCCGCACCAGGGGGTGAGGGCCCAGGCAAGGGCCAGCAGGAGAGCAGCAGTGCGGGGCCCCAAGCCTCTTCGGACCGCCCAGGTCGTGTATATTTTCAAAAGTGTCCACTTGCCATATGATGCATCTTCCCCACCAAAATGAAATCTAGTTGACACTGAGGTTTAGATACACTTAACTGTAAAGCATGGAGACAATGCAGTGTTTTACAGTAGCACCACTGTAATTATGCATTATGTAACCAATTAGGTTTTTAAAAAAGGAATTGAAAGCCTTTTTTTAATAAAAAATTAAAAAAATAACACATACTGGTCTTTGGCAGACAGGATGCAGTTGGCTTAATAACAGTATTATCCAGATTTATTTCTGGTTTGCAATTATTTGAAAAAGACAATGTGTGTAGCACTCCCACACAGGCCTTTTGGCACATCAGTGAAGGGGATGATTACTGCTGCACTCTCTCTTCGTTAGACCCTTTTAACTTGAAGTCAGAGAATCGAGGATGGAGAGAGCTCTGAAGGCAAGAGAGGAATGCTGGGTGAGCTGTGCTTTCATTAAACATGGTAACGTAAATAGTTTGCTAATTAAATTGGCACTTGTGTAGCAAAGCTAACGTATAGAATTGCATAGCAAATTGCTCTACGACACTGCTTATTTTATGCCTTGATATGGGCGGGGCTTAAATCTCAGGGTTTTTGATGTTCAAATGTAGGTAGGTATGGCTTAATGGCAAAGCTACTTGGACTACATTTTCCTTGTACTTCTACCCGCACACGGGTATGTCAAGGGGTGGGGCTGCAGTAATGCTGAACATAAGCTGGAGAAAGTCCTGCAGGTTAGTGGAGAGCAGGGGATGGGTGTCTACTGTAAAGCGTGCTCTTCTGTAGCACTAAATAACTTTTCTTCTGCATTTAAGCGCTGTGATAAGTTACTGTTAATGAATGGAATAGTCCATAAAGGGGGGCGGGGGGAGGTGTTCATAGGGATATCAGCAGAGGGGCGGGGGCCGCAGTGCCTGCATTCAAGTGAACAAGCCTTCTCTCTTTGAAGGTGCAGCAGTGGTCCCTGTGCCCCTCCCGGAGGGCACGTAGTTCCTCCCGGCCCCAGCCATTGCCCTGCCTCCTGATCCGCCACAGGGGGCGCCAGGTCATCGGTGCGCTGATGGGGAGGGTCACGGCCTACTAGGGTGGCCAACCTTTTGAGATCCTTTTGCGGGACACTTGCCAACAATGCAGTGATGACGTCACATCGTCATTCACCTTTGGCCCCCCTCATTATAATTTAAATAATTTGTTAATGGCTCTTAACACCTGGCTTTATTGCAACGCAAATGGTTTGTCCTTGGGAGGTGATGGTCACGTATTTTAACTGGAAGCATGACCATCATGACCCCTGGAACAAAGCTTTAGCATGGGAATGAAGACTGAGGACAGGTGTCGGAGTGTTAACAGCTCGACCTGCAGGCACAAAAAAGCAGCCGGGCCGCGGAGCCACCCAGAGGAAGAAAACTGCAGGCAGCAGCAGACGGCAGCTCTGGTGTGTAGATGGCCACTTCAGTTTGCAGAGTGGCTGTGCTGGACGTCCCGACTTGCTGTCTCCCGAGAGTCACACTCCAGGGAACAAAGCAAGTCGGGACAACCTGCGTCCCGCACTGCCACTCTGCAAACTGTGGGATAGAGTCCCCAAAAGAGGGACGATCCCGCAAAATACGGGACAGTTGGTCACCCTATGGCCTACACCTCCCGGCTCCAGGGCCGGGTGCAGCAGAGCCGCTATGACAGCTACATCGTGATCACCAGCATCTGCATCAGCGATGCCGGCACCTACGAGGTACTGAATGATTCGAACAACGTGATACTGGTGGCCTTACGTCTCATGGTCACCGCCGGTGAGTGCCTCGTAACTCCAAATGAAAGGGCTGCGTGCACGCCACTCTGAGGTGGGAGCGTAGGGAGCGGCAACCCGGTTCACTGAGTAGCGAGATGGGCTCAACGACCGCCGGCTTCCAAATAGTCCAAATCATGGCTTCCGGCAGCGGGGCGTGCAGCCAGCAGGGGCGCACAGGACACACACTCGCCAGGCAGGCACCCGCCGGTAGGGAGCGCTCACTCTGGCCTCACCAAAACGATGCAACATATTGTCAGTGGGACCAACTCCACTGACTGTGATTATAACATGTGACAACCAGTGCTCTCAATAAATCAGCAGAATGATGGTGGTGCATTTTGCCAATTTACCAGACATGGCCTTGCTTCTTTTTTTTTGTAGAGAGGTCCACTTGAATGACTTTTCCTATTTCTTAAATAGTGTAGCATCCTGTCCTGTTTCTGTTAATTGATAGAAACAGGTTGCACGTGAACCAAAGGGGTGTGGTCAGTAAGAAAACGGAATTTATATTTATATATTTTTACATTTATAACAGCACACAAAACCCTATAAGTGCACTAATACAGCCACAGTGTGTCGGACCGATCACAACAGTTACAGCATGAGGGCAAGGATCATAGAGATCATGAATGCACAGTTTGGTAACACCTCAACTCATTGATGGGAGTGGGGGGGGGGGGTGGCAAACAGACAAGATCAATACAGGTGGGTAAAAGCAACATTGCAATGGGTGCACAGTCTGGCAAAGCCTCACCTCATGGTGCGGGGGTGCTACATCAGCTATCCAGGCAGACAAGATAAGTTACATATACAGTGCAAGACTGCAAGTTGGGACAGTCCCACAATTGCTAGCCTTTCAAGGATAACGTGTATGGATGCAGTAGAGGCCAAACAGGTAGGTTGCGTGCATGTAGATACATTGGCCCCCATTCAGAGTTAGTGTTTCAGTGGTCCCCACTCCCATAGAGTCCTATGGGGCTCAATGGGAATGGGGAACACAGTTACCGGCGCCTGACTTACCGGCAGCCAGGGTTGTAATACCCCGCTGTTACCGGCAAGCCAGGTGCCGGTAACTGTTTGCAGGTTCGGCGGCAGCCTGCCGGATTTATCGGCACGGCTGCCACCAGACCCGTAATGAGGGCCATTGTACCAAGAGGCAGAAAGACATGCAGGAAGGTTTTGGGCAAATTAGCAAACCTCATTTAAGCAGCATGAAGTCTGTGTACAACTGGTTGCAGGACATTGATCATTCGAGGGGACGTACTGTCTGTTTCAGGAAAATAGCATGCAATGGAGTAACCTATGTACAGTAAAGTAGTATGGTTGCAAAGAAACAATGCACATACTGGTAAAGCCACACCCACACCCCACACGGTTTGTGGCTACGTCAGCGGTGCTAGCAACGGATAAGGGGGTTGGGAGAGCGGTGTAACAATAGGCAGGAAGATGTAGTAAGATGCAATTGGAGTTAAAGTGCATAATCTGCAGGAGCCCAGCAAGCTAGGAAAGTACCCCGCCAACACTGGCCACTATGCCTACATTCGACACCTCAGGTAATCCCTCGAAGCTGGGGCCAAAGTGGCTGCTCTGGATCGAGAAGCTTGATATGTACTTCAAAGCAACTGGTGAGTCAGACGACGAGGCCAACGTGGCTACTGTCATCTACACCGCAGGATCGGAGATGCACAGGATATTCAAATCCCTCGCTCCCGCCAATGACTCATACCAGGCTGCCAACGATTGCCTTAAGGAACACTTTATGCCACTGGCGAACCAAGACTTTGAGAGGTTTGTCATGTGTAGTAAGAAACAGAGGGAGGAAGAATCTCTCGACAAATTCTACGGCAGGCTTCATCACCTGGCAAGCACGTTCAGCTGGGGAAAAGAGGATGGTATGGTACGTAACCAGCTGTTACAGGGGTGCAGCTCAGGTAAACTGCGCCGACAGGTCCTCCGGGAGCCTGGTTTAACGTTGACTCGCTTTCTAGAGCTGGGAGGACACATGAGTTGGCAGACAGCCGTGCCACCAAAATGGACGCTGCGATCAGATCTCTAAAAGTGGAGGATGCATGTGCAATAGGGTGACCACCAAATACTGGCCCATCGAGGCATAGATGGCCCCCAAGGAAATCCGAGGCTCAGCAACCGTGCCGCAAGTGTGGCTACAACCTCCCTCACAGAGTGACGGCAAAAGGGAGAGTGTGTGGACGCTGTGGAGCAGCAGACATTTCGCTAGTATGTTCAGAGCACCCAAACCAGTCACCATTCCCAGAGGGCCCAGTAGGACTCCTAGGGTCATGCTGCTGCAACAAAGGCAGGTGCCAGTCGTGGAACAAGAAGTGGCAAGTCTGGATCTGGCAGACAGAGGCGGAAGAGGTTTTCTTTATCTCGAGCATTAACTCTCTCAAAAAGAGGATGAGACAACCTATGTGCACGATGGCAGTAGGTGGAACAATGACACTTGTACTTGTGGATACCGGCGCACCGGTGTGCGTGCTGGCCACCTACCACTACGAGGCACTAGCAAAGGCACGTGCCAAAATATTCTCGTTTGGAGAGACTTTGCCACTGCCCCTTGGAGGTGCATTTGTGACCAAAGTTGTTCACGAAGGGAAAGAAATCTGAGCAAAATTCTTTGTCACGGACATAAGCACACTCCTTGCTAAACTGCGCAGCAGCAGAGGACCTGGGCATTGTCCACTTCACCCTCACAGTGTACGCTGAAGACATCAGTGAGACTCTGGAGAGGTTTTCCAAGGCGTCAGGAAACTCAAGGCAAACCCATTAAACTGCACATTGATGAGACCGTGCGCCCAACAGCACTGAAGCACCAGTGAATACCGTTCCACCTGAGACAACAGGTGGAAAAGGAGTTGAAAAACCTAGTAGATATGGACATCATAGATCACGTGGAGGGCCCCACCCCATCGGTGTCCCCCATTGTCATTGCTGTCAAACCAAAGCAACCCGTATCCGTCCAAATCTGCGTTGATATGAGGCTGCCCAACCTCGCAACAAGCACGAGAGACCTATCGCACCAACACTGGACAATGTGGTGGGACAGTTGCAAGGGGCAAGAGTGTTTTCCAAACTGGACTTGCGGTCCGGCTACCATCAGCTGGTGGTACACCCGGATTCTCGCTACATCACAACCTTTACGACACAACACAGGTTGTACCAGTACAAACGTCTCCGCTTCAGAGTCTCCTCAGCGGCCGAAGTCTTCAAAATGTCATCCGAGTGGCCTTGGCGGGGCTTGAAGGAGTTATAAACCAGAGCGACCACATCTTGGTCGATGCCACGTTAGAAACTGAACATATGGGTCGCCGGGAAAAAGCGCTGGAAAGAATCCAGAACCTAGGACTCCCTCTACACCGTGGAAAGTGTGAATTCCTAAATGACAGTATTGAGTTCTTTGGTTTTGTCTTTCACGCCAACAGAATTTCCCCAGACCTGCAAAAAGTCAGGGACATCCAGGAAGCGAAGCCACCAGAAAACGTGTCGGAGGTGAGAAGCTTTTTGGAATGGTGACCTACTGCGGTAGGTTTATACCCAATTTGGCGACCCTCTCGGAACCCCTGCAGATGCTGACCAGGAAAGAAACGGCCTGGGTGTCGTCTGACAATGAACAAAGAGCCTTTGATACCATCAAAAAGGCATTCACAGGGGAGTAATCGATGGTCGCCTTCGATCCGAGGAAACAGTCTGAAATTATTGTTGACGCCAGTCCGGTCGGCCTAGGGGCAGTACTCTCACAGCCAGACGCCCAAGGACAGATGAAGCCGATTGCATATGCCAGCAAGGCCCTCACTAGCACGGAACAATGATACTCACAGATGGAGAGGGAGGCGCTGGCGGTATTATGGGGATGCCGGCACTTTCGCATATACATTCTAGGCAAGCCCGTAACATTGATAACTGATCACAAACCGCTATCCCCTATCCTGGCGGGGTCCTCGCCAAAACCACCCCCCAGGATTGAACGGTGGATGCTGGCCCTGATTGAGTATGGAGTTGTACTGACCTGCAGCCCGGGAGCCCACAATCCTGCACACTATTTGTCACGGCACCCAAGGTACGGCGGGGGACAAGAAGAACCAACACCCATGGACATCGAGGAGCACATTTGTCCGGTGGTGGAAGCAGCAAAGCCTGTAGCTCTCACCCTTGAAGTAGCAGAGGCCTCAAAAGAGGATGAGTGTTTTTGAGTAATCCAGGAGGCTATGGTCCGTAGTGAGTGGAAAACGGTACTATCCAATACTGCTCTCAGAAACGGACAGATACAACACGATCTGGAAGAGCTGTGGCGAGTCCGGCATGAGCTGTGAGCGACAGACGTCTTGCTACTACGGTGCCGACAGATTGTAATTCTGCATGTACTGGTAGAAAGGGTGCTGGAGTCGGCACACTGGTCACCAAGGAACAGCAAAAACCAAGGCGGGACTGCAACCGAAGGTCTGGTTCCCAGGCCTGGAAGCAAAGGTAGATGGCCACGTGGGCAAGTGTCTGGTGCTAGGCAACCACCCCAGTCAACAGAGAGCCAAGAATTGAATCCATGCTCGGGAGTGATGAGCCATGGGACGTTGTCCACGTTGACTTCGGATCAACAGGAAGACAGGAAGAGGGATGTATTTCCATGTAATGATAGACCAGTGGACCAGGTACCCAGAGGTCGAGCTGGTGGAGTCTACCTCATGTAAGCAGATCATACAAGTAATGGAGAAGGTATTTGCCATGCACGGCTTCCCCAGAATCATCTGCTCGGACAATGGCCCGCCAGAAACGTTGCAGAATTCATGGCAGACTGACATTACACACCGGAGGTTGATACCGGGATGGCCTGAGGCCAATGGAGAGGCGGAACGCATCATGAGGACACTAAACAAGTGTTCTGCGTAGCCCAAGGCTAGGGGAACGAGCTGAGGAGAACTCTTTACCAGTTTCTAAGGGAGTATAGAACCACCCCTCACCAAGCTACGGGGGGGGGGGCACCAGCTGAAGCTCTCTTCAGGAGATGTCCAAGAGGTCTTCTCCCAGAGGCGGAGGGTCGGCCTCTGGAATCATTAATGATGGCAAGACGTCGGAGGACCAAAGGGCTCACAATGAGGGTGAAACCACCGGACGACATCTTAAACCACCGGACATAGAGGTGGGTATCACTGTCCTGGTACGAAACCGTCATCTTGAAGGGAAGCTGTCCCTCACGTACGAGCCCTCTCCCATGAGAGTTGTCCAGGTTAAGGGCTCAATGGTGACTGCCGCTGACCAAAGAGGAACTGTGACTAGGAACTCCAGTTTATTTTAAAAGATGGGAGAGGGAGAGAAGCTGAGAGATTGACAGCTGGAAGCTTCTCCGACCCGGACTGCCAGCAGTGAGCAAGCTCTGGGGGAGAGTGCGGGAGAGGCTGAGCCCGTACCAGGGGAGGTGGAAACAGTGACCAGGTGGGCACCAATTTGAGAGAGGTACCTCCTAGAGAAAGCCGGAAGTGCCCAGGGAGACTCAAGACTACATAATGGGCAACCAGACCTGAAAGGTCTGAGTCCCCCACTGGTGCCAATGTTGGGCATACTGTTTGGTACGTTACCATGTAAAAGTTTGTTGCTAATAAGCTGTGTTTGATTTTTGTTATGAAAAAGGAGTGTGACAGTGTCACGTGGCGCAGCAGCAACATTCTGCCATTGCGCTTGCTGATATGCATAAAAGGGGCGTTCCCGCCACACGAGAGTGCACGCCTGGAGCCCAAGCAGTCATGTCCTGTGTCCCGTATCTTCATCAAGGTACTGGGGGCAAGGCCTTGCCATGGGCGTCCTTGGGGCTGAGTCAATTATCACACATCCGTCAGAGTAGTTTGGGCGCAGCTGGCCGACAAGGCAAATACCTTGTTGAACGCCAATGCTAAATGCCTTCCTGGCCCCGATAGGCCCAGACAGTGAAGTGGCGCGAGCCATTTTTGAATGGAAAAATGGCTCTCCAGCGCAGATGGGCATTTCTGCAGAGCTCACCTTTAAAGATGCCTCTGATTTCCTGGAACGATCGCTGGTGGAGTGAGGCAATGTGCAGCTGGCTTTTTCACCCTCTGCTGCGGGGAAGATGGCAAATAAAGAAGACGTATGTAATGGCCGTCTTCCATTGTGACGTCATTATGGGCTCCCCTTGTACTTTACTGAGTCTGTTTGGACTGAGATCAAAACCTCACGGTGAGGAACAAGGCAACAGGCATCTATAAGACTTTTCTACATGTAGCCAAAATGGATTAGAGATTGTGGCCGCGTTTTCCGTTGCCCTGATGCATTTGAAATACAAGCTGCCTTTTGTCTTTGGAAACACACTCTCTAGACTTTGCACGCGAGTCGATGCTAAGGCAATGCACCCCCCCCCCCCCCACCAGGCAGAATCACACACCTCCAGAACTGAGAAGTGAAGCCCATGAGGGCAGAAACCAGAGAATGGAACATCCCCTCGCAGTTGATTGGAAGACAGACGGAATGGAGTCAGGGCAGGTGCTGGGAAGTCCCGAGTAGAATAGAGCGTGCGGGCTGGGCTGTGAAAACATGAGACACCATTCAGAGAGGGCCAAGCCCTTTTTCTGTCCCAGGATTTGGGGAGACCTTGTAAACCAGCACCTATTAAGGAGGGTGGTTCCGCCAAGTGGCACCACTAACAGGGGAGCAGATCGAGCTCCAAGCTGAAGGGCTATTCAGGGTATTGTGATGGACTTTCGCCCATTATGGAAGAGGACATAGAAAGGGGGAAGCTGAGAAACGGAAAGGCCAACATAGGGTTAGGGACAGTAGGTCAAACAGACAGCAGAGAACAGCGAGTTTACGTTGCATCCCTGTTCTCTGTGTACACTCCTACAAGCAACTATGGTGGTTTAAGTGCCAGACGTATGCTAGAGACTGAGCTTTTAATGAAAGCAGGCTACAGGAATTGGGAGTGCCCATCTGGAGCAGGGCTTGACAGAACAGAAGGAAGGTGTATGCTCTGGACGACGACTGCATGTGCCAGAAGAAACCGCTGACTAAAGTGGAGCAGGACCAAGGCAGAAAAACTCTAGTGGACTGACCACATTTGCTCTCCGCTCACCTGAAGCTCTCCGTCCCCCAGGCAAAGCTGACCCCAGCACTGCCGCCTACCTTCTCGGTCATTCGGCCTATAAAGCCTGTGTCGGTTGAAGCCTTTGCCTCTACTTTCTCTGCTCCGCCTACCCCGGCAGCTGACTTGCACTCTGACACAGCCCTCTCTAACCTGCATCTTTCTATCTCCAACACTCTGGACATCCTTGACCCTGGCATGAGAATCCGGCTGAGGCCTACCTTCAAGTGCAACTCTTGGTATGACTCCGACCTCGCCACTCTAAAGCGCAAGTGTAGGGTTGCTGAGAGGAAGTGGAGGGCATTGGGCACATCCTCTGACAAACTGGCCTGTTGCCTGCTCCAAAGGCAATGGACTCTGTCCTGTCCAAGAAGAGAACCCACGTACAAGCCTGCATCTCTGCAGCCTCAAACAACACAGCCAAACTCTTTAAAATCTGCAAGGAGCTGGCCAGTCCATCTGCAGTGTCCACATCTCCTGGCCCCTCCCAGGCCCTCTGTATGGCTCTGGCTTCTCACTTCACAACTAAAACTCTGGACATCCTGTCCTCTCTCTCCTCTCCCTCTACCTCTCTTGGCCCCCCTCTGGCCGCCTCTCCTCGTCTTTTCTCCACTTTCTCTTCGACTAAACCTGACAATGTTTCTAGACAAGTACGATCTATGAAAGTGTCGGCCAACCAGGTGCTCCCCTGCTCCTATAGAACCATCAGGGACCACAATGACACACTTGCCCTAACCTTGGCCGATTTCTGCACATCACTCTTTTGCCACTGGAACTTTTTCCTCTCCCCTCAAGCACTCACTTCTGCACCCCCTCCTGAAAAGCCTTCTGCCGATTCTTCTTGTATGGCAAACTACCACCCCATCTCCACTCATTCCTGGAAAATCTGGTCATCTGCCAGCTTACTCTCCATACTGAATCTGTTGATTGTCTCCATGACCATCAGTCTGGCTTTAGTCCGAGCAGCCACAGGCACAGAAACTGCTCTCCAGAACACCGGTGAAGATCTGCTCACTAATCTCGATTCTTTTCTTCTTTCTGCCCTTGTCCTCCCTGATCTGTTCTCTGCTTTTGACAATCATTCATGCCATCCTGATCAGTCGTCTCCGTGACAACCTGGGCATCACAGATCAGGCCCTGGCTTGGTGGACCTTGTTCCTTCTGGACCAACCCTCCCAGGTCCAACTTGTGTCCTTTCTCTCCACCACCTCCCTCTCCACATCTGGTGTTCCCCAGGGCTCTAACCGCTCACCCTGGCTCTTCAATGTCTGCTTGGGCCCCTTTGACCCACCTTATCTCTACCTTCTCCTCTAACTTTCAGTTATGCGGATGACACTCAGCTTCCATTCAGGCTCCCCTCTGCCTCCTCTCCTCTCTCACTCATTCCTAAATGTCTATCCACAATTCAGGAGTGGTGCATCTCCAACGATCTGTCTTAATGCCATTAAGATTGAGATCCTTCTCAGTGGGACCTCTTCTCCCGCTTTTTCTCTCACTCTGGCCGCCCTCCTTGGGCCCTCTTCCTTCACCTGCCTTGTGGCAAAAAAACTTGGTGTCATTTTCGACTCCACTCTCTCCTTCTCTCCTCGCATCACAGAGCTCACTGTCTCCAAAGCCCTGGTTCTCTCTAGGCTGGACAACTGCAACAGCCGCTTTCTCAATATGCCTGCCTCTGCAACTAATGCAGAACAGGACTGCGAGACTTGTCCTTGGCCTCAAGCCCAGGGACCATATCTCTCCAGCACTGATATCTCTCCACTGGTTCCCAGTGGCTGCAAGGATCAAGTTCAAGACCCTCTGCATCGCCCACAAGGCTTTTTGGGGTAGGGGCTCTCAGTACATCCAACTATCTCTTCCTAAACACCTTCCTTCTTGAGCCCTAGCTCATCCACCTCCAACTATCAGTGCGTCAGACACTTCTCCAGGTAGAGAGTGAGGGATAGGTCTCTCTCCTCTGCAGGTACCACCATCTAGAATGGCCTCTCTGCCCCTCTCAAACTTGTGCCGGACCACCTGAAGTTCCGGAAGCAGCTCAAGAACTTCCTTTTTGCTTCTGCTTTCTCTCTCCCTGCTGACTTATCTAGCTGCTGCGCTGACTGGTTGCTTGGCTACCCTCAGAGTCTCACTGGGTACCAGGCTCATCCACGACCAGTACTTAGGAGCTGTATTCTGTAACCCTACAGTCCCCTGCCACCTTGCACTTACTCAGAGCATTGCTGCCCTGATTGCACTGCCCCCTTCCCCCTCCTGCACTTTGCATATGGCACTTGCATGATCTGAATGACACACGGCCTAGTAAGATAGTTTGTTTTGTCCTCCCTCTGTCTTCCCTCCCTTGTCTTGTCACACCTAGAAACACTTGTGTACAGGTGCGTTATAAATGACTTATCATATGTGTTAGGCAGAATCCTCTGCAGTTCCCTTAAAGAGCACTACAGAAGATTAGGACTACAGGTGAGAGCAATACATCCCCTTTGGTATCAGTCTGTACCACAAAGATTTAGTTGGTAGCTGTGGCTGAGCAGTCAGACTTATCTCAAGAGGGCGATGAGCAGTATTCAGGGTTTACACAATAGGACTACAATACTATGGAACAAGGAAACACTGACCAAAGCTTTGTATCAAAAAGAATATATATTTATTTTACACACTCTGATGTTCACACAAATCACTATTCTTACAGTAAGTTAAAACAGTCTAGAAAAGTATACACAACTCCCTATTTAAATTGTAGACAAGTTTGAGCTAGAGTGAAAACCGAGCAAAACGGCACAGTGAAAACCAAGCAGAAATGGCACTCTAACAATTTCTCAAAAGGGAGGGAAAGGACAAGTTATACAGGGTTAGACTCTTTAACACACCAGCAACACTTCCCATGTAAATTGTGAACACGTTAGGCAAGGCAGTACTTTAGCATATGCAATATTGAGGTGAAAACCGAGCAAAATGGCACTTTACAAGTTTTAAAAAAGGGAAGAAAAAGGTGGTTATAAGAGTTAGGTGCACCGACACATTTCAAGGTGAGAAGCAATCTAGAGAAGGCAGTTGTAACAGATTGAGCCAGAGTCAATAGGCCTGTGCCAGTGTCAATGGTATGAGGCAAAGTGCCCGTTAGGGAGAATTCTCATTTCATGGCTAATTTCCCTTACCTTGTGAGTCCCTCAGCAGCTTTGCTGGATCTCTGGAGTTATTTCTTTCCACTTGGTAAGAGTGTGAGCTTTTCCCTCACTCTTACCCATGTTTTGCTATGTGTCTTTTACCTGTTTTTTGTGATTGTGGACTCTGGAGTACACCACTTCAGTAGCCCCCTTCTTTTGTGTTACACAGCACCTTCAGTGCAGTGACACAGGGTTGTCGTTCAGACTTCCCACGACTCCATTTCTGAGGCTGACTACTGTCCCCTAGAAAAGGGTAAAGTTACATGGAGTACTGGAAGGGGTTAGTCCTTAGCCCTTTTTATCTGTACCTCCTAGACCATTGTTTCGCTCTTTTAACATTTAGACATGGCTGGTGGCAGTGGTATCTACCCTAATTTTCTTACTGCGATTATCTTATATAACCTTGGTAATATTGTAGGCTATTGTATTAGCCTTGAACTTAAACCCGCTTGACCAAATCCTTTTTCTTTTGGCTCCGATGCAGTTTATTCGCCATTTCTTTTTGTTAAACTCCTTCTTGTGTTTTACTTTGCGCGGCAAACCAGGTTTGCCTTCTTTTTTCACTGTCTTTTGGTGGGATTCTGCCAAGAAGCCCTCCTCTAGGCTCCTGGGTGTCTAGGTGGGCTGAATGTGAGGGAGGGGTGTAGTCGCCCCCTGCACAGGGTATCCTAGGAAACCCAAGTCGCACTTTTTCATGATTGGCTAAGGTGGTTGTCCGGGCTGGACAACCCCCCTGCTGCGTGATTGACAGCCAGGCTGTGTGAATGGGGGATTTTCACATAAAAGGCAGGTCTCTTGGGCTGGAAGTCAGAGAGTCGCCACTGGAACTACAAGAAACTGAAGAGAAGTGGAGGAGAGGTCGACTGCTGCAACTATCCCGTCCCGGTGAAGCCCGGCTGCAGTCCTGAGCTATCTACCCTTCAAAGACTAAGAGAAGATCCAGTACGGAGTCGTCTTCCCTTGAGCCTGGTGGGGATAACCAGCTCATCTTCTTCAGCCAGAGGCCCCCTTCGTGGTCAATTGCTGCACACTGCTGTACTGGTCCGGATAGCCACCCGAAGAGCCTTTCCTGTTTTTAAGGAGCGCACATTTTATTCATCGTCGCTGCTGCCGGCCTCATCCCTGTGTGGTGTAGACCCCCTTCGTGCCGAAGCCAGGAATCGTGGGTCTGCAGGAAACTTCCAGGAACAACTTCTGTGGCACCAGCTTCTTCAGTGAAAAGGTACTGTGTCCTGCTTGAGGAATTTGGGTGAATCCCTATTTCTCGTCTATAAGGCTTGCCCTTATTTTTCCCTCCTTCTTATAACTTTTGCTTCCGAACATTGACAATATCAAAGTACTCTTGGCTACGTTGAATCGCGAACTATCCGACTGTGTGATCCTCGACAACAGGAACCCGGTTCCACTTGACACTGGCTCCGGCCTCGTGACTCTTGCATTTCTGTCTAGGAGTGTTCTTCAATTCTGTCTGCCTAACAAAAGTATTGCCTATGATTTTTGCCCCCAACTCTCTCTGGGTATCTCAGGTGCTAAGTGTGTTTTTGCCCCGGTAGCATTTCATGTCACAGATACGCGTTTATTTAGTAGACCGAACTGTCAAAAAGTGATCGCAATTGTATTCACGGTAACGTGTATTGTTTCATTATACCTGTCCGTTCAAACACAGGGTACTTACCTTGATTTATACCGTACAAAGTGAATTGGTTAGTTGTAGTGTATTTTACGTGTGGTTTTAAATTTAATAGAAGTGTTGTGTTTATAACAAACGGTTTAAAAATAAATGTACTTACATTTTTCTACCTGAAACCTTGAGTCAGTGTTTGCTTGAGTCACAGTAATTGTGGTCCCTTTGTGTAATCTCTGCTACTGCTCATATATTCTTGAGATAAGCCTGGCTGCTCCGCTACTGCTACCACTTTAACATAGTACAGGCTTGTACCAAAGGTAAAACTTGTATTGCCACCTGTAGTCTTAATTGTGTGTAGTGGTCCCTAGGGCACTGCACAGGATTCGGCCTAACAGTGCCCAGGTGCAAAATGTTCTAGTAGCTGCAGTCAAGTCTTTAACGATTCGAAAAAGCCAGTTGCAGAAGGTGAAAGACAATGTTAGATGATAGGGGCGGACAACCCAGTAGGTAAGTAAAGGATTTAAAACACCTTTAGCGATACCTAATTAAACGGGAGACCTTAAAAGTGGAAGAGGCTCCTGCGGTGGCGGTTGTTCCTGGCAGTTCCTGCAGTTCGGGAGATCCAGCAGAGGAAGACACTCTCGTCGTGGAGGAAGGTTCGAGTTACTGCACTGCCCAGGGATGAAACCAGCTGCGGTGCTGCCAAAACAAATAAAAGGTACGCTCCTTTAAATCGCGGTCCTGGTGGATGGGTGCCTGGCTATCCGGTTTCCGCGTGCAGGGCACTGGCGATTCGACCAAGGCAGGTACTGGAAGGTGATTGGCGAACTGGTTGGCCCCACCAGCTCAAGGGAAGAAGACTCTTGCAGAGGAAGATCTTCTCAAGTCGTTGGGAGAAAAGTGGTGAGGATCTGCAGCAGGGCTTCACCGGTGGTTCAGTCGTTGCAGATGTCTTCAGCTTCTCTCCTCTTCGGTTTCTTAGTTCCAGTGGCGACGTCTTGTCCTCCAGTCCTCAGGACCCTGCTTTTATGCAGCAAGACCCCCATTCATACAGCCTAGCTGTCGCTCACACAGTGGGTTTGCTCTCCTGGCGGGAGAACACCCCAGCCTATCAGGGCAGAGTGCGACTTGGGTTGCGTAGGCAACCCGTTCCAGGGTGCCTATTTCCCCCCCCCCCCCCCCACATCCTGTCTACCCCAGACTCAGTGGCGCCGAGAGGAGGGCTTCTGTGCAGAAGCCCGCCAAAAGGACGAATAAAGGATCCCCGACCTGGGTTAGGATTACAGAGAAAGACACAAGAAAGAAATATTATTAAAGTTTCGGCAATAAAAACCTACTGGAGTAAAGTTAATATAAAAATAAACCAGCGGTATGTTAGAGGCTGTCAGTAAAGGTGGTAGCCTCGAACAATGGCAAAATCCCATAGGGAAATATTCGCGGTCGAATATTTATGGTAGTAATCACTGCCACCAGCCAGAAACTTTTGAGAGAGGGACTGTACGGTACCCCCTCGAAAATGAACACTAGGGAAAAACTATTAACCCTTCCCTGTACCTCCATAGTAAGATGGGTTGTACTGATTTTGTTCATAACTATTGACTAGTAAAGTCAATGGTAACTTTACATGCCCTGGGAGACAGTAGTCAGTGCCAGGGTATGGAGTCTATGTTTGGGGGTCGCTACGACACCCCTGTGGTACGGCACGGAGGGTGCTGCGTACCACACACGTTAAAAAGATGAACACACACTAGCAATCTGTCTAAGAGTGGGAAAAGAGGGTCTCACTCTTAGCAGGAGAAAAAAACAAACCCCTAAAATCCAGCAAAGCTGCTGGGGGACTCTATAGGTAAGGGAAATTAGCCTTTTAAGAGAATTCTCCCTAACAATATGAAGTGCAGCTACAAAGTAACCCCAGTCGGGGATCCGCAGGTGAGATTTGTGGCGGTGGTAAAGCTCGGTCTCCAGGAAGACCCCTCTTTATGATGAACAAGAGCAGAGGTTATCTGGGGCCATGAGTCGACCCGCAGAGTCCCAGATCTGGATGATGCCGGGTGCAGAAGAGGCACCTTGGCAGCCGATGGGCAGCCCTCTGAGTGGTCTGAGGACACTTTGCAGACTTCTGGCGTAGAACACATTGAGATCAGCCGCCCAGGGGGTCGACACACTGACAAGAGTCTGTTGTGTTCGCAGCAGGGCTTCAATGGGAGATTGTTTGGCAATGCAGTTTGTCGGTAGCCGCAGTCTTCTGGGTTTTCCGCACAGGTTCCTCCTTCGGGTTCTTGGCTCCACTGGATGACCGAAGGACCAGGCGCAAGGCTCCTCTTGTCCAAAATTAGGGCTGGTGGTTGCCCCAGCCCACACATGGCAAGTTTGTGCACCACTCAAACGGGTAAAGGCTGTGAGCCATGAATACCCACAAACCCTCAACTTTCCAGCAACATGCGCCACATGGCCGAAATGCTGATTGGGGCTAGGCAGTCCAAAGCCCTGCTTTCCACATTACAGATACATAAAGTACTAGCCTGGCAAAGCTTCCAGGACCCAGAAGAGATGGCACTTCCAGACATTCTTTTTTTAAAATTTATTTTCTCATTATTTTATTTGTAGTTACAAAGTAACTTTTACAAAATAGGATTTTCAATTTTCATAAATAGGAAACAATCATTTTAGAGAAAAATCACATTGAAACACTTAAAAATGTAACCAAGGAGTTTGCTGCCTTAGCAAGTTAAAATCCTACAATAATACATAGTAAAAGAATAAAACGGTCTAATTATCCTAGTGGTAAACGAGTTTACATGAGGCAACATCAAACTCCAGACTTCAAAGCTCATTCCATATCACAGATTATTAGAAACAATTAATTATTAGAAGCAATTAATCAATTTTGGTTGTCCCCTTCATTTTCACATTGCATACACTAAACTAAAATGCTGACTGAATAGCACAGATTCACTCAGGTCGCCAAAGGGCAGCTATTACCGTGACAAGAAAATCTCGAGTCACTATACTTCCTGTTATGATGTATGCCCCCATTATTATTTGCATTTTCATTATTTTTTTTAGGTTATATTGTTTACGATGTGAGGGCACTGGCCCAGCCTACTGTCAACCATTGCCTAAACAGGATTGGTTTCATAGGCTACAGCATACTTTAAGGAATCTCACTACTGCAATCTGAAGATTGACTCTTTTACCATCAAGCATATCCCGCCACAAAAGGTCAAGGTCCACGCAGTCAGTATTTGGTACATAGTTACTGAAATAACTAATGCGCTCTTTCCTTACGCCGTCGCATATGGTCAACAAGTGCTGCAATGTCTCACAGTATTCCTTTTGTTTGCAAAACCTGCAATAGGAATGCCCCCTAGTCATACCATTTCGGATATCCAATATTTCGCCAGTAGCCAATACGTTAAAGTGGAATCTCATGAATTCCTGTCTCCATTTCCTGTTTGGGAATTTAATTAGATATGGTGCCGGCTCCCCCATCTTTTTGTAGACATTTATGAGTTGATGGTATAGGAAGGTTTTCTGTCACCGTGAGGTTCCATTCCGCATGTAGCAATAATAATTTTACTTTCATTGGGTTTCTTATTAACAGATCTCTCTGTACCCCCAATTGGTCCAATACATCATTAACTTCCTGTCTCATAACGTTCAGGTATTTTGATGCGGGAACACCGCTCCTAATACCCTTCCCCATGATGTCATATAGTGTTGATTCGTGGCTAGTCAACAGTTTCCGATAAAGACTTAGTCTGCGCCATTCGAGGACACTCCTCAACGAGTGCAGACCCAGCTCATATCGGATTGCAATTAACGGTACACATTTGGGCAGACATTTACCCATTGCTCTGAGTATCTTGGATTTGTATATTGCCACCTCTCCCCTACACCAAGAAAGGGCAAGTTCTAATCCATAGCAGAATTGGGCTACAATTCTACTTTTATATAGGCAAAGACAAGGTAATGAGGAGAACTTACCGTATTTCAGGTCCATTTTACGAACTTGGGCAATCAAGTTTACAGTCTTTACATCCAGGTAAGATCTAAGGTTAGCTTTTTTTTTATCTCCAAAGGCCGGGTATCCTAAATACCTAAAGGCCTTACTTGTAGTAAGTTTTTCGTGGTTTAAAAACCAGGTAAAGTTTTTGTGGTGTTTTTTACCAATTAGACATACTATCACCGTCTTGGAGTAGTTAATTTTTAGAGCATTCGCCAGGATGTAATTATTGAAGGCTGATAACAGACGCTGCAGGCCAATAGGGGTCATATCAAACAAGGTCGAACTGCATAGGCAGTCATACTAATTTGCTGCCTTCAATCTTTGGAGAATAGATGTTCAGATTTTTGAAGCTTTCTCCCATATCGGAAAAATATAGGTTAAATGAGGTTGGGGCATAAATACAATGTTGCTGTAGGCCATTAGTGATCTTAATTTCATGGGATAAGTTGCCCTCAATATTAAGTCGCACCCTCAGTTTGGAGTCTTCATGCATATGATACAGAATTGATAGTAAAGGTGGAGGCATCCCCAGAAGGTCCAGTTTTGCCCATAGGATTGACCTGTCCACAAGATCAAACGCAGCAGTTAAATCAATGGATGCAATATAGATTGGTGCATTTCCTGTGGGCCATGCAGCATTTTGTAGAATATTAATTACAAGACCTCCTGTGTCAGTGCCTACATTTTTTCTGAAGCCAAACTGGCAAGGTGTCCGAATGATAAATTTGTTGATCCAGGTCCGAATGTGCTCCAAAACCATGCTAGCAAAAATCTTAGAATCAACGTCCAAGAGGGCAATAGGTCTGTAGCTTACTGGGGATGCCCTATCCCCTTTTTTGTATATAGGTACAATGTACGACATTCTCCAACTAGTCGGAATAATTTGCGTGTGTAGAATGTCTTTAAATAGAAGGAATAGCATTTTTACCCAAAAGTTCACATTACCTTTCAAGACACTGTTACAGAGCAGATTCGGTCCAGGAGCCCTGGCGGAGGAGCATTGTCTTCAATATCCTTAACCCCAAATGAGATGTTCCAAGCAGTGTTTGCAATATGGGACGGAAGACTCCATGCTCTGACAGAGGATGAATACAGATTACCAAAATGTCCTTCCCATTTATCAGAATTTACACATACTGTTTGTATTTTGGTTTGCGCAGACCCACATTTGTTGATCAGTGTCCAAAATATTCGGGTGTTTACATCACCAAGGGATACCAACATGTCTGCTGCGTCAGCCTGATATAATTGAGCTCGCAAACATCTGGCTTTCATCTTCCACTTATTTTTTAATCGGTTGTAATCACCCTGATCTATCACTGTTTTGGAGTATTTGTGACGGCTTAGAAAGCCACGTATTTCACGGTTGCGCTCCTTCTTGAGTGTTTTCATCTCATCCGATAAGACATGCTTATGTGGCTCTTGTCTTCTCAGAAGATATTTTTCCCCCCCCTCCTCCCAATTTAGATGAGACTACGGATTCAATGGAGCCCGTAAAAGAATTATGAGTGTATAGCATTTATTTTATAGATAAAGACACTGCAATCGAAATCTTCCTGGAACATCATGTTCACTTTATCAATATTAGATTTGTGGCACGCAATTCTGTTCTTTTGGGCGTTTAGTGATACTGGAATAACGGAAGTATATTTCTCAACCACATTTGTCGGTATCTCAATAATCATAACCAACATTTTGTGGTCACTTTCCAGAGAATCAATCAAATTGAACTCACAAATGAAAGGGAAGGTCTTAGTACAAACAAAGATATAATCTATGGTGGACCTCCACTTTCCATTTGACCAAGTGGCGGGATCTGCTGTCTCCTCCATTATGTTGTTTACGCATTGGATCCCCTAAGCCCCAATAAATTGCCCATTGGAGTCCCTGGGAAAGTTTCTGGTTATCCCCCCCGTAAATTCCTCAGCCAACGCACCTTTCCTTCGTACCCATCTTCTTCAATGCAAATGTCTGAATTAAAATCTCCACACATAATAACATACATATCGTTATACAATTCCAGGCATTCCTGAATAATTAGGTCAATAGAATCGGTGTAGGTCTTTAAATCTCGGTCTGGTTGCCAATATATGTTTATGATTAGGAGGTGACTCCAGGTACATTTCCAAGCCACCTTTGTGAGGACTGCAATACAGCCGTTATTTAAAAGAAAGATCTTTATAATACTAAAGTCAATATTATTCTTAACAGCGATAAGCAGTCCCCCCGGTGGTCTCCCCATGGCTTGTTTTATAGCTGGTTCCTGAAAGATAGTGAATCCGTCTAGAGATATTGCATTAATTGCCTTTTGTTTCTTGGATGCATAGAAAGGAGTATTTTAAGAGCTCTGCGCACGTCTTGGCCGAGTGCACTAGTGCCCGGGACCCCCCTAGAGTTCCATGATAAAAATGTATACTTAGCAATACCCTAAGTAGAGCTTTTCAGACCTTGGATCTTGACTAAAGATTCCTTCAAGGATTCTGCCAGTGATCTAAGTTCAGCCACTTCATTTAGTATTTTCTCAGGGTTGTTATTGCGTCCTCCCTGTGTAAAAGTGTTACCATATATCTCCGAGGATTGGACTGTATGTTCCCCTCCTTGTTGTGGTCCCGCGCCCTGACTGAAATTCCCGATGTCATAGCCAAATCTTTGCAAAGCCACACCTTCAGTTAACACAAGTTCTTCTTTTGCTCTCGAGTAAAATAAGATCCTTACACAGTCGTATCTGGTGGGATGAATATAGTCAATGAGATTAATGTCTCTCGAGGAGATTAAGGACAGACGGGGAATCTCGTTAAACAAAGAGAATCCTTCCTCGATTTAATGACGGGGGGGCCCTCCCATTGTCAGTACAAAGTTCAGGGTCTTCTGTGTATTTCGGTTCCCTCCAATCTCTCCTATCCTCCTCCCAAACATTTTGGTGTCCAGAGTTCTGTTCTTCCCAATTAAATTGCTTCTGAGATTCCCAGTCCCTCCCGTCTCCCCCTCGGGTTTCAAGCAAGGCCTCCTGCCCTTGGTGGAACTCTCTAGCTTGTCCTCGAACCTTCTCTTGGTTCCATAACTCAAATTTTTCTCGTATCCGCTCTTCAAATTCCTTAACTAAGAGCGGAGAGGATACCCCCCCCACGAGTGGCCTCACAAACTTTGGTGTTATTAGCCACAGTTTTTTTAGGGTCACCCCCATGTATTATAGTAGAATCCGGGTTAGTCAACCCAGCTTTCGGAGCTAAACCCTTTAGTCCTGGCTGAGACGTATCTTTACTAACCTCAGACAACTGATTCGGGCAATCCTTCTTCTGTTCTACCTCCCTGATCCTCTGATTCGGGATATCCCTCCTCTGTTCTACCTCCCCAGGATTACCCTCCATTTGTGACATGAGTTGAGGGAGAGGTGTACCAAACTTATTCGGATGTTGAAGCAGTTTAAGTAGTGCTTCCTGAACCAGTTTTTTTATGTCTTCACTAGGGACCATACTAGGTTCATCAAAATGTGGTTCCAGATTACCATTTTTTTCCCACCGTTCCCATCCCCTCATTCAGGTCAGAGGAGGATATTGTATCAGTCCCCTTAGGGGCAATGTGGGTGCCCTCTTTTTCTTTTCCTCAGTGGGGAGCTTTTCCTTAATTTTAGTGTTAAAGAACTGTTGGATGCTCCGCACATCTTTGTTTACTTTGGATCTACTGTCACTCTGTTTTCTTTGATCTGGTTTTTTCTTTTTATTTGTTTCTATTTTTTGATTTTTTTTTTGTTGACAGTAGACGTTTTCCCCTTATGACTCATGGCATTTGAAAGGGTATTTGAGGCTTCATCATATTCATTCCTCTGCGCACACATTTATAGATGGGGCTCCCTCCCTCCCTTCATCCTGGAGGCCAGAAGTTGCTTTAACCTCTAAGGCTAGCTTACTTTCTTCATCCAGTTGTGTAAAGTCAAGGGTTCCTTCTTCCCCCGATAAACTACAGATATCCTTAATGTTTGTATTTGAGTTCTTTATTTTAGTAGCTGGTTGATTTAGCGATTTTTATTTTTTTATTTTTTTTTTATTTGTACTGGTTTAGAACCCCCCCCCCCCCTTTGTTGGGTCCCGAAGCGGGAAGAGACGATTCTTTTTTTGCCCAGGGGATAATGCTACTGTCTTTTTCTAAATTCTTACTCTTTATCCACATCCATGGTTTGGGAGCCTACATTAGATCTCAGTTTGGGTTCCTTTCCAGAATGCGATAAGGTGAAGAGCTTCAGGGCGCGCACAAAGCCTTCCAGCCTACTTAATTTTTCTGAGAATTCCCCCAACATAAATCTCAATTCCTGTAGCTCCCCATGAGTTCTTTCATGTCCCTTGTCCAAAAGGTTTAAAATCCTGGTAAGTACAGGAAAGGTTTCCAACATGGGTGCAATCTCATCCATGTTTAAATCATTTTCTAGGTGATTGGAGGACTGTTACTCACACTCGTGATTCTGACTAGATGCAGGTATAGTAGTTCAGCTATTGGACCACCCCTATTTGCACTACCGAACATGCCCCTCACTTCCCCTGTAGAGTAAGCGTCAGGTCGCAATATTGGTACTGACAAGTTCTCCATTCTTCCTACCGTAGGTGTATGGAGGTGCACATTGTCAAGGCCTCCCCCCTTGCCCTTGCCGGGGTTGAGGGTCCGATGGAGAGTCTAACCCTTCTATCCAACAACGCAGACACCACAGGGGCCAGAAGGGATGTATCTAGTTGAGGAGTAGGGGGCAGAGTATCGTCCAAATTTAAGGTTGAGGGCCTTATTGGTATGTCCTGTACGCTTAATGCTTTTTTGCTTGGGTTCCTCTGGGCGGTCTGGAGCCTTAGCATTATTCGCTGGGGTCCACTATGGGGAGTCCTACAAGATTCGAAAGTGGGGGGAATTCAATACCACTTAGATCCCATTTGCTAACTTCCCCCTCCCCTGCTTGTTCCTTTAGATCTTCTATATTCATTTTCCCCGGTGACAAATTAGCAATGTGGGGATTTTTGCAGTTTGGATATACAAAGGTTCCACTCGCAATAGGAGTTTTCCTTTTTCCCAGTTTTTTTTTTTAATGAGTCCCCCACACGGCGTAGGTATCGTCCCACTTCGTAGGGTTGGCAGCACAATCAAACCTTAGATACAGGATAGTACGTCCCTTATCGATTTGGTTGTTAACTTATTCTTACAAATGTTATATCTGAACTAGAGGGAAATCGACCATCTGTCGGCCGTGGTATTTTTAGAGAGTAGTCCAATATTTGTTTTGGCTTGCGAGATAGAGGGTATTACAAACGAACCACTCCCAACAGGCCAAGTAACCCGCTCTTGAGCCCGTAATGGTATTGTGCAAAATGAGTGAGTATAGGCTTCAATTATTGGGTTTCCCCCAACAAAAGCTTGGGGAGTACAAGTAAGCAGTCCACCCCCCCTTATGGAACGTTCAACTCAATATATATCCCCAAGGTGTCTCAAGTCAAGTAAGCGGCACAAATATCAGCAATTCCTTTCATACAGATTTCCAATAACAGTGAGCACAGTTCAAATAATTAAATTCCATCCACACCCAGGGGAATAAAGACAATCGTGCTGCAAATGCACAACGTACAAGTCGGGGATTCAGAGGTTAATTAACCTACTCCCTGCTCCCACTCGGGAACAATGAAGAACCGCCGTGGCTCAAACAAATCCGAAATCACATAAGGGAAGTAAAGTGATTTCAAAGCGAGCAAAAAGGTCCAATGAATACAAATCTTTCCACACACAAAAAGTGTAAACACTGTGCTGCAAGTGATAAACTAATAGAGAATCAGGAGTTATTTCCTCACTTCCGACTGAGGTCACAAAAACCAAGTGGCTTCAGCAGGTAACTCAATGGGTAAAATTCACAACGGAGAAGAACAAAGTAGCGCTAAGGGAAACGGGCACAATTACCTTGTTAGCGCAGACGCTCCTATATGCCGTAATGGCAAACCCTTTTAGAACGCTAAGTAATAGCCATGCTGCACAGTGAAAACGCATTAGGAAATAACGCCACCCGCGCCCCCAGCACCAGGCTAACAGGCACTTCCTGGGCACTTCTCGCCATTCCAGACATTCAAGGGCAGGAAGACGGCCAAAAAGCAAGATGGCCAATGGACAGTGCAAAGACCATGTGGGATGGCCATTTTAGGTGTATAGTACCTGAAATATTATGCAGGTAGAAAAGGGCACATCAAAAAGCATGTTACAGAAAAGAAAGGACGGGAGGGTCCCAACTGCCCCCGCTGCACCCACTCGAAGGTGATGTGTGACATAAAAAGAACACATGACATCCTGAAAGGTGATGTTTGCCATTTACTTAGCCCTAATGCTGGGATGGCATATTGGGGGGTTGAGGGGTAAGGGAGGGGGGGGGGGTATTTGCATTCATTAAGCGTCTGACTATGAAACGGGTAGAACCAACTTCACTGAGCTGGTGTGCAGCTGCACCCCCGCAGTGGTTGTAAGTTTCTACATTCATTGTGCATCTGGGGCTATTTCAGAACCTGAGGAATCTGCAGGAAGAGCATTCCAGAAGATGAGTGACTTGTCCCCCCAGGTGTGCATCTTGATGGGTAGTTCTACTGCACCCCTGTGACTGGTCATCAGCCAGGCTGTAATGAGGGTCTGCGCTGGGAGATCAGACCAGCACATTGAAGGGGGGGGGGGAAATCAGACCAGCTCATTGAAGGGTGGGGGGAGATCAGACCAGCTCATTGAAGGGTGGGGGGGGGAGGCGATCAAACCAGCCCATTGAAGGGGGGGGGGGGAAGAGATCAGACAAGCTCATTGAAGGGTGGGGGAGAGAACACCAGCTCATTGAACGGTGGGGGGGGTGATCAGACCAGCTCATTGAAGGTTGGGGGGGAGGGAGGAGATCAGACCAGCCCATTGAGGGGGTGGGGGGGGAGCAAACCAGATCACTGAAGGGTGGGGGGAGATCAGACCAGCTCATTGGAGGGGGGGGAGATCAGACCAGCTCATTGAAGGGTGGAGGGGGGGGGATCAGACCAGCTCATTGAAGGGTGAGGGATCAGACCAGCTCATTGAAGGGTGGGGGGGGGTATTGGACCAGCTCATTGAAGGGTGGGGGGGGAATCAGACCAGCCCATTGAAGGGGGTTAATCAGACCAGCTCATTGAAGGGTGGGGGCGAGGTGGCTCAGACCAGCTCATTGAAGGGGGGGGGGATCAGACAGCTCATTGACGAGTGGGGGGCAGAGGGGTTTACATTTCTTTAGCTGTGAGGTATGAGCACTTTTCGCCTGCTGTTTCCTCGTGTTGAACTCTTTATTGCTTCCTTCCTAGAGCCTCGTCCTGCTGCAATGACGACCGAGCCAGAGTTGAACCACACAACCCACAACAGTAAGCTGTTCAGGAGAGGGATTGTGAGCGTGCTGGGTGTGTGGTGGGTGTCGGAGTGGAACTTCTGTATCGTAGCACCTGTAGTTCTGGGCTCCCTTCTACCACACACGTGTAAGAACTACTGAATGGCTTCTCCTCCTGGGTTGTTGTACAAACTTCTTATCCCTGTGGGTTATAGGTTCTTTCCTGTAAGAGAAGGGCAGAGTGGGTGGGATTTCGGGAATAGAGGAAAGTTGTGTGGCGAAGCAGGCTGGAGACACTAATCCATGCTCTGGGTGTGTTGGCACATTGGATGTGTATAACCCCGGCATCTGTCCATTTGTATTCAACACATATACATAGCACATAGCTCATTCCCCTTCCCCCCAGAGAAATGTAGAATGAGTCCTGTTTGTTTTTTTGGCATAAAAAGGCCGCAGATTTATTCCACAAAAACACAAGCAACTGCACACATTTGTGGAAAATTACTCATAAGATGCGGCGACTGCTCCGTGTCCAAAAGAACCTGCTTCCCCCTTCCTTTCCCCAAAAGTCCAGAATAGGCCCCACTCTCCCAACCTTGTGTCCGAGCCCCTCCTGCCCCTGCAGGCGCTCCTGGGCAGGGAGAGTGCCGTTTCCTTGGGGGAAGCTGAGCCTTAGTTGTTGCTCCCAGACGCCCCTGCCGCTTAGGCTCCCAAGGGGCGCTGGGTCTGAGAAGAGCGAAGACCCTTCCTGCTTTCTCCTGGCTCATCCGGAGTCTGTCTCATGTGTTTGTTCGTCCAAACACCGCCACACCGCCTTGTCGTCCTGTGACGCCGACGAACATGGTGATTCTGCTTGTTCTGCTCGTAGGGTTGGTGGGTGGGAAAACGAAAACCTTCTTCTCTGGGTAGCGGGCGGGCGTCCTATGGCAGCGGCAAGATGCTGTCTTCGACGGACCCCTGCTCGTTTATAAAGGGGAAGCCCCTCCCCTTTCTTTTATCAGGCCTTTGCGGGCTTTCCTTCCCTTTTGCCGCGCTGAGGCCGGCGCCTCCCCTTCTTCCCAGGAGGGGGAGGCCAGAAGTAGGACACTGCCCTGGTTATCGGGGGTGCCTCCTCCATTTTGCTTTGGGCTATATGTTCGTCGTCACTTGCATACACTGGAGTGGTGACGGTGGCAGCTCTGCTACTGGTTAGCAGTGACCTTGCTCCGGGAGTGTTGGCACATTGAATGTGTATACACAGGAGTGGTGACGGTGGCAGCTGTGCTACTGGTTAGCATTGACCTCGCTCTGGGCGTGTTGGCACATTGGATGTGTGCATACTGGAGTGGTGACACTGGCAGCTGTGCTACTGGTTAGTATTGACCTCGCTCTGGGCGTGTTGGCACATTGGATGTGTATACACTGGAGTGGTGATGGTGGCAGCTGTTCTACTGGTTAGCATTGACCTCGCTTTGGGCGTGTTGGCACATTGGATGTGTGTATACTGGAGTGGTGACACTGGCAGCTGTGCTACTGGTTAGTATTGCCCTCGCTCTGGGCGTGTTGGCACATTGGACGTGTATACACTGGAGTGGTGACGGTGGCAGCTGTGCCACTGGTTACCATTGAACTCTGAAACGTTGGGTGCGCTCTGTGGTTCTGAGTGATATTGCCAGGTGCTTGGGTATCTTGGGGCATGCTTGGGTATCTTGGGGCACCTGAGTGTCCACATATGAGGGTTAGAGAAAGTGATGTCTCAGGCATTGCAAATAGGTCACACCACACTCATGAAATACTCTCCCAAACCTTCCGCTTTTAGAAAGGCAGGATATTGAATTGCACAGCTGGCACAGCATGGCACAACGTAGAGTCGCGATACAGAACAGAGCACTCGTGAAACCAGGGAACAAGGTCAGCACCTTTGTTACTCCTTGTGGAGGTGGCATGAGCACCCAAGGGGGTAGGACAATTGAGCACAAGATGGCTTTCTTGGTTGCCCCATGAACCCCTGTACAGGAGGTGAGGGGAACACACATATGGCTGCTAGGAATATTTGCCATAGCCTTGAAACCACCCTTGATCCGACCTCATTGCAGCTCATTTGCACCCCCTATCTGTCCCCTGGGCTTGAGGTACAAGTGGGTGCACTCCTGTCCACCTCTGCTTGGATGGAGTGATAATAGAGGAAGGCGTCAGGGTCTAAACTAGAAGGACCTGCTTCCTTGGTCCAAATGCATAGCTTCAAAAACACAGTTCCAGGCGTCACACTTTGATTTTTCGGGGAAATGTCCAGGCTCAGTTGTTACACCAGTAGAACCCCCCCCTGACCCCTATCCGCCTTACCCTGCCCCTGGCCAGGTACCTTTCAGACAGCTCTTATAACACACCAGTCAAGGGGTTGCCCCCTCCTAGTCAATAGCCCACTACAGTCTCTATCGCCTCTACTCTCATGGGTGCACTGCCCTGCTCCTAGAGCAATTGGTTTCACTTTCTATGGGGGCTGTCAGTTGCCAGGACCTGGACTCTAGCTCCCAGTTGGCTCTTAGCAAATCTCCTACACAAAGCAGTAAATTCATATCCTCTTGCACCAGCTCTCGAGCCCTCCATCCCAACTTCCCCAATGCCTGTCTCCTTTTATACTGTCAATGCCTGTCTCCTTTTATACTGTCAATGCCTGTCTCCTTTTATACTGCCTTGGAGCTCTCAAGCTCTCCATCCTAACTTCCCCAATACCTGTCTCCTTTGATACTGTTTTAGAGCTCTCAAGCTCTCCATCCTGCCTTCCACAATGCCTGTCTCTTTTTATACTGTTTTGGAGCTCTCAAGCTCTCCATCCCAACTTCCACAATGCCTGTCTCTTTTTATGCTGTCTTAGAGCTCTCTAGCTGTCCATCCTACCTTCCCCAATGCCCGTCTCCTTTTATACTGTCTTGGAGCTCTCAAGCTCTCCATCCCAACTTCTTCAATGCCTGTCTCCTTTTATACTGTCAATGCCTGTCTCCTTTTATACTGTCAATGCCTGTCTCCTTTTATACTGCCTTAATTTCTTAAGTCGCCCAATAAATCTTGTGATTGGCTAGGACTGCCCAGGCCGCTGGTCTTCTAATTGGTCAGTCTTGGTGTTCCGCCTCCCCCTCCCCCCCCCCCCATCTCTTTCCTGTTGCCCCTTTCATTACTCTTGGGTGGTGCACCTTTTCCTGATGGTCGAGTTTGCTAATCAGGTCATTCTCACAAGAGCCCCGTAGCCTGAAGGTCCTGCTCTGTCTGGTTGCATCCCTTGGAGGTCTCCCGTTCCTCACCCTGCTTATAGCTGTTGGAATGCAAAGCCTAGACGTGAGAGTGGGTGAGCGAGCCACTCCCCCTCAGTATGGTTTCTTGCACAGCGGAGGCAGCTCATGAGCCTGATGTGAGTTCTCTGAGCTCACCACGTGAGTCGTTTGCTGCCACTTGAGAACCGCAATCTTCGCTGCTGCCTGCTTCCATCATGTCCTGGGGGTTTCCTAACATTGCGGGACACTTAGTTGTCTACATATCGGGGTGCCTGGGTCGTCCAGCTTACAAGTCACAGGTGCTGTCTCGCTGTAGTTCGGAACAGCCGTCTAGCCAGACCCAATCCCGAAAATGTCCTCTGCACCTGCGGACCTTTGACCCCCCCCTCCCTGCAAACAGCAGTCTTAGTAAGTGGGTCCTGTGGATCTTGGGACCCTAGTGGTGGTTTCTAGTGGAATCTGTGTACGGCGGTGATCTTGCATACCTAGGTCCTGAGCCTACATCTCCCTCACCAGGCCGTGATTGGTGGAGTTCCTGCCAGTGCCACCATCATCCCACCCCTCTCTGGGCTTCTCCTAGTGTGCTGGATTGGCCGAGGACCCCTACTTTTAAAGACTTGCTTTTGTTTTTCCTTCTGTGAAACAGTGGACTTATCTATTGGCTTTGCCAACACTTTAAAGGAATCCTGACCCCTTAACTAAAAGTACCTGATTGCAGGCAGTTGAGGGTTAAGGTGGCTTGTGCTGCTATACAGGAAGGAAATGTGGGATAGTAATGCGGTCAGCTTCCCCTCCACTGGTAACCTTAGGGGCGTTAGTCCCAAGCTGGCCTCCAGCAGGTCACTGAGGCTGAAAAGCCCTTTGCCTGGACACTGCACTCAGACTCTGAAGGGAAGCAGTGCTCCCTCACTTCATGACTGCAGCCCATCTATATGCAGAGAAGGAACAGTGCTGTTTTGATCACAAGAGAACCTACAATAGATCAGAAATCTGATTTGACAGGAAGTAGTGAGCTTCTCACAATGGGGTGAGTTTGAGTGACATTCTGACCAGGTTGTGGAGGGGAGTTAATGGAACATGGGTGGAGTAACATAGATGAAGAACAACCAACATTAGACAGTTTTAAGAGCAGGTAGGTGGTACGGCCAGTAGAATCATTGCAGACGTGCTCTACAGCCAGGGGCCCACAATGGGGCTCTTGATAGTTCTGGGTGGGGTGTCAAAACACACTCTGAAATCCACATCCCAAGTTTCCCAGTAGAGGGGCACCCAGACTCTACCACTTCCCGAACGTGCCTGCAAAAGAGCAGTGGAACCTATGAATGGAGCAACAAGATTTGTTCTTGATCGCATTCGGCAGAGGGGTGTGGCTTGTGCTGTCTGCATGATTTTAATGTTGCCCAATGATTCTGTCTGCACCTGCTCAGATAGTGTCTTGTAGCTTAAGTTAATTATCCCTCCCCCCACAGTCCCATTAGATCGGGGGCACTGGGCACATGGGTGCAACGTTAACACCCTTTCAATGCGACTGCTCTATCTGGGCAGTGCCACCCCCCAACCCCTCCTGACCCCCACACTCTCCATCCCCTAGGAAATTCATAAGTTTGGACCCCTGCATGAAATGGAACTGTGTGACTGGGACGTCATTCATAATATCGGGTGATTGTGCTACTGATAAATGTGTTGCCTGGACCGAGATAATGCTTGTTTACTCATTGGATCATATAACGTCCTATTAACAGTTTAGCAAATGCCAACAAATGGTAAAAAAAATACTAGGCATTTATCATTTAAGAACCTAACAAAAATGTAATTTGTTTGCGGATTATTTATAAGAGAAATTACCTGCTTTTTTAGAACCTAAATGCTGCAAATGATCCTGCGATCACGTACAATCCTGCAAATGCATGTTTCAGGCCTCGATGTGTTCTCAGGGCTGTAGAAAAGAAATAAAAAGGAACCTTATAACGATCACATGCCTGCTTTACCTTCTTATGCGGTGGCTCCAGTAGAGGCGGGGCCCAGTACTCGCATTATTGAAGGTCCAGGCCACCTGCAACCATTGGAGAAGACCCTCGCCTCAACAGCAGATCTCCTCAAAGGACCAGATCTGGAGATGCTGACCTCAGGTTTACAGGTTTTACCTCTTTGATCTCGGCAGAGACATTTAGATGCATTTTTAGATGCTTTGAAGAGTATTTTCAAACTCGTATGTTGGAAGGAAGTGTCATTTTTGCAGCTGTTTCTTGTTTGAGAATCTTGGGACCCCCCAGTAGATCTGTTTCGGAGTCCTCCACTTCACTTACCTGCGCAGGTCCTTTCATTTGGGGGCCATAGTGGGCCCCTAAGGCTAAGAGTGCAGGGGGCCTGTTTCACTCTGTCATGCTTTCCGTTGTGTTTTAGTGCAGCACACACCACATTACAAGGGAGTGCTGCAGGAGTACTTTGTGTGCCTTCTTCACTTTTGTTTTGCAACATTCTTGTTGGGAAGGATTTTCGTTTTGCACATTTCCCTCCATAGATTTCTACGGGACAGCCTTTCTTTTTGCTTTGACCCCTGACCTGACTTTGGGGGCCAGTAAAGCCATCTGCGTTATTTTCCTTGTGTGTTTGCCCTTATGGGGCAACTGACCAGTCCATATGACTATCAGCACTGCAAGACTATGTGAATGTCTTGTACTGTTTATCACGATTAATAGATAGATTCTGAAGTATAACTCACATGAACTTCAGTATCCAGTATCGATGTAGTTGAATCCTCGTGAAGCAAAAGGTATGTCTCCCTCGAGCCACTAAAGAGACCAATGATTGGGCTCTCAGTGACCGGAGGGCGGCATCCACGGGAAACCCTCAGGGGGAAAAAAACCTGTTGATCCGATGCGGCAGTAGTTCTTTCTGGAACCGATGCTTCGTGAACCACAGTAAAGGTGAAAAATGACTTCTCACGAAGAAGAATGTCCTTGGAAATTCGATGCAGCAACAGGTAGTCTTCAGAAAGGGATGCAAAGTAACTTTAGCAGAATAGCAAGTGGTAGTAAGGAATCCGCACTGTGCGGGAAAGACCGCACAGAAGAAAGGAATGAAACACTGGAGGAGAAAAAGATAGGAGGAAAGTAGAATAGCAATTTTAGAGCACAGCTTAGAAGCCCACTAGGGAGCAGAGTAGCGACACATGTACCCGATATTTCAGGATCCCGTTATAGATTTGTGTAGGTGGCGGTCGCCATCTTGGAAAGAACTAGGACCTGTGCTGAGGAACAAAAAAACAGATCAAAAAGCCGCCATCTTGGTTTATGTTGAAAGTAACTAGGATTGTCTTTTCCATTGCATCCACAAGGATCTTTTGGAAGTTCTGACACTGTTAGAATTGCACACATCATCTAACAGTGAAGTGCAGTTATGATAACTTTTATCTCTATCTTTTTATATCCTGGCGTTTTGGTTGTGTTTAAAATGTGCCTTTGATGAACTGGGGGAAATAGGTATTTTTCTACCATGTTTTATGTTTTACTCGTGCACTTTTGCATTTACTGCAAAGGGCTAGTAAAGGTGGCTAGCACCCTGAGATGGTCGTGCTGCAGGTTTCTGTTCGTACTTTTGCTATATTGTTCTTTGGCCACCTTCCTGCCTTCTCGGGTCAGAAATTGCCCTATATGGAAATCTCTTTCCAGGGAAAGCTGCTACTTCCCAGGGTTAAGAGTTGGTTTGTGTGTGAGCCTGGATGTGGGGGCTTAGAGTGTCTGGTCTCTGTTTGCATCCTGGTGCCTGAATGGCCTTTGCTGGGCATATGTTGTTGCCAGTGGCTATCCATGACTGGATAGCCACTGCCAGTTTAAATGGTGCAGATCCCTGCCACTCGTGGGCTTGGGAGAGCTCCCCGCCCAAATTTTGGATAAAAGGCGGCCTCCTGCAGCTATTTTCTCCAAAAAACAAAGTGGATCCACTTTGTTAGGAAAGGCGCTTCTCAGTTGGCCCCAATAAATGGTTGCTGTTTGTTAGATAAATGCTCATAGTAACAAAAACTTTAAATGAATGTGAGACAGAAAATGTTTAATGCACATTTCTGAATTGTTGGATGAAAATCTTCTTAATAGATAACACATAGAGCATCCATCGAAAATTGTCCATAATACTATGGTGTTAGTGCCAATGCATTTCGGTGAAAACCTTCATCAGGGCAGTATTACAGCTCAACATGATACATTGTATATTTATTCTATTAACAACAATTTTAGCAATATTATTAACAAAGGTTGCAAAATTCATTATAATGTAACGAATGAAAAACACGTACCCATTCGTGAAAACACATCCGTGTGGAGAATTGGAAGCAAAAGGAAAGGCAATTCAATTAGTATTCTACGGTACTAAAGGGTGTGTCAGTAATTCAACAAGCTTACAGATACTCCATACCTTCATAGGGTCTCTGAACGCCTGGTAAACCTCGTCCCTTGTTAGCAAAACGTAAAAATCTGGAATGAAATATAATTTTAGAACCAGGGGTAAGCCCCTCACTAATTTAAACTAAGCTATAAGTCCTAGGGAGTGTCAAATCTTACCTGACGGTTTGTAAGACGATTCACCCGCAAGTGCAGCGTCCAGCGCGCTTGCGGTGTGAATGATTGTGTATTTAAGGGTAACCATGGAGACGAAGCGAGGCGTCGTGGTCACAAGGAAGCACGTACGCCTCGCGCCCCACCCCCTGGCGTAAGCCCTGGGGCGGGGATATCTCCATGGTTACAAGAAGCTTGTCGATTACAGCCTTCTTCACTAAGTTGCCTTTCACACTCTTGTTCATATTCATGTGTGTTTAACAGAACAAGACCTCCTCCTTTGTCTGCAGCCCTTATTGTAATCGACGAGTCTCCATATAAATCTCGTATCAATTTTAATTCATGAGGTTTCATGTTTCGTGGTGAATGTCCTTTAAACTTGAGTTTTTCGAAATCTCTTGGCACCTGTTTTTGGAAAATTTCAATAGAAGGTACACTTATTGGAGGAATGAACGTGCTTTTACTTCTAAATTCTTTCAGCTCTGTTTCTTCTTTTGCTTGTTGGTCTTCCAGCTCGTTGAAGAACACTTTAAGTTTCATCTTTCTGATTAGTTTGTAAAGTTCTATTTTGGACTCAAACAGTGTACTGTCATACGTAGGGACAAAACTTAATCCTTTCTGCAGTGTCTCTGTTTCTTTACTAGTTAATATCCTTGCGGAAAGATTCATCACTATGTTTTCTTTTGTTGTAACCTCGTGTTGGGTTTCCCTCTTTGTTTTTCTCTTCCCCCTTCGAGTTCTCCTCTTCCTCTGTCTAAAAAAGGGGCAGCAACGTTTCTTGATGGTGCTTCTTCAGTTGCTCTCGAGGAGCTGGAAGTACTTGCCGTGCTGGCCTCTTCCCGACTTGTAGGTTCACTCTCGATATCTGCACCTGAGCTGGATGTCTCACTAGAATTCGTGGGTCTGGGTTTCCTTAGTGGTGGAGGATACTTATCCATCCAGTTGTACACTTCATCCTTCAAATAGTCGTAAGTGTCTCTTTTGAATTTCCGGATTTTTTTAGATTCTAATGCAGCTTTGTATTCCACCAATTTTTCATTAATATCTTGCAGGATTGCATCTACTTCTTCCCTGGTTAAGGTTGCCGTTAAAGCTGCTTCAATCTCTTGAATCTCCTTATTAAGACCGGCTAAATCTTTTGCCAACTCCTGTATGGTCAGTAATATCAGATCTAGTGAGCATTTATTGAGTATTGCTTCCCATTTCTTTACGAAAGTCTTACTTTCCTTGCATAATGTGGGGCGTAATTGAATGCGTAGTCCCCTTGGAATTCGTTGACTCTTATGGTATCTTCCTAAGGTTATTGCATGTAGTTTGCGATTTATTTCTTTACGTATAAGGTACTCTAGTTGTTTAACCTGTTGTGTGGGATCTTGGAGTTTGCTGTTCCCAGTTCCGAAACCACTGTCTTTTATAAGACCCAATATAGCATTTGCTTCTTCTGTCGAAAAGCCCAATGTGTCAGCCCGATTTGTGGTCAGGGCTTCGATGTCTGTGTAAGACATCCTAATTTTTACTTCAAATGTTATTTGCGTATTTATGTATTGAAACTTCTTAAGCTGTGTGCTCCGCCTCTTTGTGCCAAATAGGAAAACAGATGAAAAAGGAAAGAGAGGAGGGCACCACTTGGTAGTAAGAAATGTCTATACCTCTATTAAAAGAAAATCTATAAAGATACTTTAGCCTGGAGCAGCCAGTCCATAAAGGATCCCATAGCACCGGGATCTATTCAAACCAATATTCTCCAAAAAACAAAGTGGATCCACTTTGTTAGGAATGGCGCTTCTCAGTTGGCCCCAATAAATGGTTGCTGTTTGTTAGATAAATGCTCATAGTAACAAAAACTTTAAATTAATGTGAGACAGAAAATGTTTAATGCACATTTCTGAATTGTTGGATGAAAATCTTCTTAATAGATAACACATAGAGCATCCATCGAAAATTGTCCATAATACTATGGTGTTAGTGCCAATGCATTTCGGTGAAAACCTTCATCAGGGCAGTATTACAGCTCAACATGATACATTGTATATTTATTCTATTAACAACAATTTTAGCAATATTATTAACAAAGGTTGCAAAATTCATTATAATGTAACGAATGAAAAACACGTACCCATTCGTGAAAACACATCCGTGTGGAGAATTGGAAGCAAAAGGAAAGGCAATTCAATTAGTATTCTACGGTACTAAAGGGTGTGTCAGTAATTCAACAAGCTTACAGATACTCCATACCTTCATAGGGTCTCTGAACGCCTGGTAAACCTCGTCCCTTGTTGTTGTTTCCTACAACTAGAGTACCTTATACGTAAAGAAATAAATCGCAAACTACATGCAATAACCTTAGGAAGATACCATAAGAGTCAACGAATTCCAAGGGGACTACGCATTCAATTACGCCCCACATTATGCAAGGAAAGTAAGACTTTCGTAAAGAAATGGGAAGCAATACTCAATAAATGCTCACTAGATCTGATATTACTGACCATACAGGAGTTGGCAAAAGATTTAGCCGGTCTTAATAAGGAGATTCAAGAGATTGAAGCAGCTTTAACGGCAACCTTAACCAGGGAAGAAGTAGATGCAATCCTGCAAGATATTAATGAAAAATTGGTGGAATACAAAGCTGCATTAGAATCTAAAAAAATCCGGAAATTCAAAAGAGACACTTACGACTATTTGAAGGATGAAGTGTACAACTGGATGGATAAGTATCCTCCACCACTAAGGAAACCCAGACCCACGAATTCTAGTGAGACATCCAGCTCAGGTGCAGATATCGAGAGTGAACCTACAAGTCGGGAAGAGGCCAGCACGGCAAGTACTTCCAGCTCCTCGAGAGCAACTGAAGAAGCACCATCAAGAAACATTGCTGCCCCTTTTTTAGACAGAGGAAGAGGAGAACTCGAAGGGGGAAGAGAAAAACAAAGAGGGAAACCCAACACGAGGTTACAACAAAAGAAAACATAGTGATGAATCTTTCCGCAAGGATATTAACTAGTAAAGAAACAGAGACACTGCAGAAAGGATTAAGTTTTGTCCCTACGTATGACAGTACACTGTTTGAGTCCAAAATAGAACTTTACAAACTAATCAGAAAGATGAAACTTAAAGTGTTCTTCAACGAGCTGGAAGACCAACAAGCAAAAGAAGAAACAGAGCTGAAAGAATTTAGAAGTAAAAGCACGTTCATTCCTCCAATAAGTGTACCTTCTATTGAAATTTTCCAAAAACAGGTGACAAGAGATTTCGAAAAACTCAAGTTTAAAGGACATTCACCACGAAACATGAAACCTCATGAATTAAAATTGATACGAGATTTATATGGAGACTCGTCGATTACAATAAGGGCTGCAGACAAAGGAGGAGGTCTTGTTCTGTTAAACACACATGAATATGAACAAGAGTGTGAAAGGCAACTTAGTGAAGAAGGCTGTAATCGACAAGCTTCTTGTAACCATGGAGATATCCCCGCCCCAGGGCTTACGCCAGGGGGTGGGGCGCGAGGCGTACGTGCTTCCTTGTGACCACGACGCCTCGCTTCGTCTCCATGGTTACCCTTAAATACACAATCATTCACACCGCAAGCGCGCTGGACGCTGCACTTGCGGGTGAATCGTCTTACAAACCGTCAGGTAAGATTTGACACTCCCTAGGACTTATAGCTTAGTTTAAATTAGTGAGGGGCTTACCCCTGGTTCTAAAATTATATTTCATTCCAGATTTTTACGTTTTGCTAACAAGGGACGAGGTTTACCAGGCGTTCAGAGACCCTATGAAGGTATGGAGTATCTGTAAGCTTGTTGAATTACTGACACACGCTTTAGTACCGTAGAATACTAATTGAATTGCCTTTCCTTTTGCTTCCAATTCGCCACACGGATGTGTTTTCACGAATGGGTACGTGTTTTTCATTCGTTACATTATAATGAATTTTGCAACCTTTGTTAATAATATTGCTAAAATTGTTGTTAATAGAATAAATATACAATGTATCATGTTGAGCTGTAATACTGCCCTGATGAAGGTTTTCACCGAAATGCATTGGCACTAACACCATAGTATTATGGACAATTTTCGATGGATGCTCTATGTGTTATCTATTAAGAAGATTTTCATCCAACAATTCAGAAATGTGCATTAAACATTTTCTGTCTCACATTCATTTAAAGTTTTTGTTACTATGAGCATTTATCTAACAAACAGCAACCATTTATTGGGGCCAACTGAGAAGCGCCTTTCCTAACAAAGTGGATCCACTTTGTTTTTTGGAGAATATTGGTTTGAATAGATCCCGGTGCTATGGGATCCTTTATGGACTGGCTGCTCCAGGCTAAAGTATCTTTATAGATTTTATTTTAATAGAGGTATAGACATTTCTTACTACCAAGTGGTGCCCTCCTCTCTTTCCTTTTTCTCCTGCAGCTATTTGACAGATCATTGTTTATGCCAAGACCCCTACAAAGAAGTGCACCCCACTGACGACCAGAAAAGGACCTCAGCAGCTGACCAACATCCACTCCACTCTAGTGCTGTCCCAGTGAACCCCTGCTTCTCTGTCCTGATCTCAAGAAGGCCCAAGTCAGTGCTTTGACAACTGTACCGGGCAGTCTCCACCCCTGCTCGAGGATCCGTCCCTTCTGAGTGTTTGGAAGTGACCCTGGATCAACCGGTGGAATGACCAACTCGCTCCTGAGCTACCTCACTGCTGCCATCTCCTTTCCTAGTGCATCCTTGGTACTTGGAGGATCTTCAGCTTGTACTACAAGACGTAGGCTCCTGCCTTTTCTTGCACGAACAGAAGCTGTGCTGGACCTGCTCCTTTGTTCATCCATTGAATATTGCCTCTCACCGTCTGATCATGGTGACTCCCGTTGCAACTAGTCTTCATTGCTCCCTGGAGGTGTCCTGAGGTGATCAGCTCCGCAGAGGTTTTCATCTTTTCTTCATTTGGTGTTCTGCTGGAAAGTGTCTGAAACCGAAATCCTGCACTGTGACCGACCGAAACTGCATCATGCGTCCTAAAATTACCTCTGCACCTGTGCCTCCCTCAGCAGGACCCAGCACAGATGACTGTGTACGCCTCTTTTCCAACAGAACAGATCAGATAACCCCCATACAACCACCCCAATGCCACTCATCGTGACTCTGAGCGATTCCCTCGGCACATGAAACCTCACTCAGTCCAACATATGAGACTCCTTCTCCGGGCAACCGCAAGCCTCACACGCCGCTGATGCAACTCTGCCCATCATACACTTCCATCCCGGCAACCCCACATGACCCACCCTAAGGCGATGCAAAATAATTTCCTCCCTTCGTGCCAACACTAACCCCCCGTCAAATGCCCGAACCTACACCTCCCTGCACACTGCATACCAATGCCGCCCCTTTGAACTCATATCCCACCGATCCTGCCACATATTCTTAATCTTGCCGCGCACCATCATCTGTACCTCAGCCACACTCAATGGGACTTCCACATCCACCTCCCCCCTCAACGTGGCCCCATGCGCAGCCCGGTCCACTAACTCATTACCCAAGACCCCACAATGGCTGGGGACCCAAGCCAAATCCACCACGGTACCCCCCGCAACACACTGAGCACAACTAAATGCTCCCTATCACAATTCCCCTCCTTGATAGCCAACAACGCACTAATCAAATTCACAAACGCCACCACCTTAGCCAACTGTTTCGCCATAATTCGAATCACTGCCATATTAATAGCCATTAACTCTGCTGTGCAGACGGATACATCATCCGACAACCTAGTGTGGGATATATTTACCCACTCAGCAGTACTACCATCCAAAACCAAGCTGCACTTCAGCAGAAACAGCAAAATGGCTGCGCTGGCTCCTTTGAGCACCACTGCCTCACACCAAAACTGCATTTTGCAGCTGCAAAAAGATGGCTGCACCATCTTGCCAAGCACATATTGGGCAGGATGTAACAAGGGGGCACACTGGGAAAGCCTGCCAGTGTGTTTCTTACATGTAGAAAAGAAGAGGAACGAAAAAGCAGTGCTGCTTTGCTGCAAGCCCAAAGTTTCTCATTGAAAAAGGGAAATATTTACATTTTAAAAATGAATCCGCTCTGATGCTTTTTCCTCTGTTCCTCATCACACTACTTTTATGAACGAGACCCTGCCATGCCCATCCACATTCAAATTGTGATCCAGCAGACAAGAGCAGTATCCCTGAATGACAGGCTGTTGTTCAGATCTGAAGGAATCAAAAGAAGCTTTACTTCAGCTACACGGGAAACGCTTTACTTTTAGGCTACAAAATATCAAAGATCAATGCTTCAAAGAGGCCCTGGCATTCTGGGCCTTTGTTAATTTCATTGCATCTGTCTTTAAGCAAATGGCTGCATACCAGAAACTAACTATGGCCCAAAACAATGTGGGAATTCAGAGTGAAGAGAAAACCCGAATTTGAAAGGACAATGCCAGCAGTCATTACATGTTTAAATGTACTTTTGCAAATGAGAAAAATACTTGTTTAAAAGTGTATGTTGGATAATGCCCTACCCTTGTCTAGCAATGTGGGGGAAATCAGCCCCAGTTTCTGCTTGGGGGTTGCTATCAACAGACGGCCCCACACAATGGATTCCAGAACACACAAGTGCTAATTGCTACCATGGCAGACTTTTGTCTGGGCTGAGGCCTTTTATAATATAAGTGCTGGGACACCAACCTGTGAAGTGGAAGTGGCCATAAACCTTCAATCAAACTGGGAAACCCCCCTCCCCACACTGAGCTGAAGTGACAGTTGGTGGTAGCTGAAGAAAATAAAATTAGCCAGTGAAGGACAAAGGCCAGCCCATTTGTTTCAAAATACTATTTTATTAAGAAACTTTTAAGACGGTTATTTTTGCAACAGAAATTCACAGGAATGTAAAAAGTTGACAGTTTTAAAGTAATTTTGTGGGGTTTAATTTAAGACTTTGTAGGATTCACTGACATATCGGGAACAGAAATGACAGAGAATTGGGTATTCCAAGAAAGGTGTACATGATGTCAATGTGAAATTCAATACTGACATGCCTAATGATCATCCATACACATGTGTAAGGTTAAAGACTTTTAGGCCAAATATTTCATACTAAAAATGACTAAAAATTAGTAGAAGGGTGAAAAAATGTCTTACAGAATGGAGAGTTGGACTGGCATATTCTGCAGAAAATGTGTAACCTGCTTATGTAATTTGTTGAGATGGCCCAACTATACAAATGTGCCATTTATGTCAAAAATTGATTTTAGCTAAAGTAACTATGGGAGGTTCTGAACGTTGTAAAACTCGCATCATAAATCTGACATCATGCCCTTGAAACCCAATCAGCTGAGAGGAAGGCGGTAACTATCACCCCTGACCAATCCAGTTGTTTAGAGGTGTGCTTAGCAAAGCCTGCCCTACCGTATAATTCTATGATGTCACCATGCACTATAAAAAGGGTGGCTGACAGAACTCTGGACACTCTTTTCTGAATTTCCTGTGCCTGCGTTCCTGACCGTCTACATTCATCTTGCCAGATTCCAGATTCCACTGAAGGGTCAAAGCATAGCTGATTCCACTGCAAGGCCAACGCATTTCTGCACCTATCCCCAGCAAGGCCTCAATCTAGACATCCCACTAAAAAATCCCAATAACCAAAGGAAAATGCTGTGGTATTCTTTTGGGAAGCATCCTGAGACCAGACCAGCTTTTTGCCCACTAACTGCATGCCCGCTGCAACCCTGCCAACCAGCTGTCCTTGTTATCCAGTGACCAGACAGGCCCAGCTGTTGCCCTCCTAGGAGAGTCCGCCACTACCTGATGACCCGAGCCCTGGAGTCCAGAACCCGGTTGACTGTTCCTAATACCAAATTTAAGAGCGGACTGTGAGTATACCCGCATCCCATAACACATAGTCTACCCCATCTTGACTTTGGTCTTTGTTCCACTCTCTAAGCAACCCTATCCATATCCTGATTACTTGTCTAGACTGTTCTAATTCTCTGTGCACACAGTTCTTGCTTTTCTAGTGTTGGCGCCATTCTTTCATTCACCTCATCTTGTAACTCCTTAGCAATGTTTGGAATAATTGAAATTAATTCCCATATAGATCTGAACGTGGGGTGAAAGGGTTAAGTTGCAAATTATTGCGGGATCCTACCGTGTCTTTCTTTAACAATATAGTCTAAATAATTTAGTTTAAGTCAAATTTGTCTTTCATTTTTAAAACCCATTTTCTCTCTTTAGCTGCTCTATTTTCCTAAGAAATTAACCTCATTATATCTTCCAAATCTCTCTCACTTCTTCAGCTATAGCCCGCCTTTCTCGTGTATATTTGCCCTGTGCTGTGTATCTATCACCCTGCCCAAAACCGCATTCCAATACAGTGTTTCTGAGGGGATTGGGTCCTCTGACGTATTCCATATCTATGACATGTAATCACCACAGCTGTGCTGCTTCGGAAACTTTTTTCTGCGTCGATGCGCCGTCGTCGAGGACCTCCTCCGACGTCTGACGTCATCCGATGTGATAAGTAGGACGCACGACGCCCATAGCCTCAGTTCCGTTTTTTCCGCGAACGTGTTGCTTCGTGTTTCTCGGTTAAACGCCTCGACTCTTTGGAGTTCTGTTCTTCTCGGTTCTTCGAACCTGTTCGTTTTGTGTAAATCCTTCGTGTGAAGATGTCTTCTACTTCGTCTTCGACCCCGCGTCCGGGCTTCAAGAAGTGCAGGGAGTGTGGGTCCAAGATGTCGGTGACGGACTCGCACGACGCCTGCCTCTGGTGCCTCGGGGAGGCCCACGACACGGATGACTGTATCGACTGCCAGTCGCTCACGTCCAAAGCCTTACGCGAACGTAAGAAGAAGTTGTCGGTAGGTCGGGTGTCCAAGCCCCGGAAGTCGAAGTCTGCAGGGCTTTCGACGGATTATTCGAGGGGTGACTCTCCGCGTCATCGTCAGAAGTCTCGTGGGTCTCCTTCTAGGAGTCGGTCTCGCCACTCCTCAGCCTCTTCGAGGCATTCTCGGAAGCACCGACACCGGTCATCTTCCAGGTCCTCTTCGGAGGACTCTGCCCGGCACGTAGCTTACCCCACCAGCCGTGCGACGCCGGAGGAATGGGCTTCCTTCGGGAAGAAAATGCTGGCGATTCTTGAGTCGCAGGGTACTAAGCCGTCCGCGCCCCCGAGTGGGGTCGTCCGTGAGAGGTCGAGAGACACCGCTCGCAAGAGTGGTCGGCACGAGTCACGGGAGAGGTCCCGTTCGGACAAGGAGACTCGTTCTCGACGTACCCGTTCCAGGTCCCGGTCCTCGACACGTTCGAGACCGTGTGCACCTGTGAGGTCTTCGAGGAAGACATCGACGTCTGAGGCGTCGAGGGCGTCGACAGGCTTTCTCGAGGCTCCGGCTCCGAGGAAGTCGTCGAAGCCGTCGACGCTCAGGTCGTTGAGGGACACGCTCGGGGCTCCAGCCTCGAGGGCTGTGTCGACGCCGCCGATACTGGAGCCACTGCATCTGACGTCGACGCCGATTTCCTCGACGCCGATCCTCTCGGCGCCGATGCCGGTTCTCGACGCTGGCGCCGATTTGCTCGACGCCTTTCGTGTCGGAGGTACCCCGTGGCACGGGAGAACCCCCTAGGAAGGCTCTGGTTAAGAGCAAGCACTCTCGGGTGCCTTCTTTTCACCGTCTGGACTATATTTCAGAGGCGGATGAGGATTATGATGGCCTGGTTCCTAGTCAGTTTCCGGATGAAATTGTCTCGGGCCATAGTCAGTTTGATGATTTGAGGCAGTCACTGCATGATGCCAGTGGACTGGACACCTCTCCGGAGGTGGAGTTTTGTAGGCCTGAGCCTGGCTCTCATGCCGATTCCTCGTACCGGCGCCTTATGGCTAGGGTTTCTGAGTACTTGGGATGGTCTGCTCCCCCAGGGGAGTTTGTGCAGGATGACCTGACGGACATCCTTGATGTTGGTCCCCCAACTGACCCGGTACTGCCGTTCCATATGGCTTTACAGAGAAGGGTGGCGGCGGCTTGGACTGCTCCAGAGTCTCCCGGCGGTGGGCAGATCCTTGTCGCGAAAATACCGTCCAGCCAGTAGTGACCCCTGCTACTTGACCAGGCACCCCACTCCGGAGAGTTTGGTGGTGCAGGCGGCCACGGCCCCGGCAAAGCAGGCGTCGTACCCTACCATCCCTCCTGATAGGGACGACAAACGTTTTGATGGCTGGGCGAAGAAAGTGTTTTCTTCTGGTGGTACGGCGCTTCAGGCGGCCAACTCCATTTGTGCCCTGTCTCGTTTCACGCACACTCTGTGGAACTATGTTGCGTTAGCGGCTGAACATATTCCCGAAGGGGACGAACGGGATGGTTTCCTTGCTATGGTCCAGGATGGGAAGGATGCCATGTGTGAGTCTGTTCAGTCGGGCTTGGACTTAGCTGAATGCGTCAGTAGGTCCATGGCGGCGAGCACCGTGATACGCAGGTTTGCGTGGTTGCGGAAGTCGGGGTTTGCTCCTGATGTGCAGTCCCGGCTCCTCTACATGCCTTTTGACGGTGAACACCTTTTTGGCAGCAAGGCTGACGAGAGCCTTGAGAGGTTGCAGACCTCAAAAGCTGCAGCGAAGTCGTTGGGCGCTGCAGTTCGCCAACCTCCGCCTTTTCGTCCTAGGGGACCGCAGTGGAGGGGTGGTTCCTTTCGCTATTACTCGTCCTTCAGTAAAGCGAGAGGAGCTGGCAGTCAAAAAGGCCAACGCAGGGGTACCAGAGGTGGACGACGGGGTACCCGTGGTGCCAAGGCCGCTCGGGCAGTTGCCTCTTTGCCCTCAGGTAACGCCGCAGCCGCTCCCACTCAGTCATGAGGCCATGTCCCATGATTCGCCGGTTGGGGGAAGGCTGGTGCAGCATCTTGTAGAGTGGCAAGCCATTACTTCAGATGTGTGGGTTCTGGAGATCATAACCCACGGCTACTGTCTTCCCTTTCGGCACAGGCCTCGCGACAATCCACCGGGGAACCTCTCTTTGCAGAGTCCGGATCCGCTCCTTGCGCAGGAAATTCAAGCCCTGCTGGAGAAAGGCGCCATAGAACTGGTGCCTGTAGCGGAGAGGAACAAGGGGTGGTATTCCCCTTATTTTTTGATTTCGAAGAAAGACGGGGGATTGAGACCCATCATGGACTTGCGCGGTTTGAACAAACTCCTCAGGAAGGACAAGTTCAAGATGGTTACTCTCTCTCAAGTCCTCCAGGCCCTTCCGCTTCAGGACTGGTTGGTGTCACTCGACCTCAAGGATGCTTACTTCCATGTGCCAATCCATCCCAAGCACAAGAAGTACCTGAGGTTCGCGGTTGGCGACTCGCACTTTCAGTTTCGGGTCCTGCCATTCGGATTGACCTCCGCCCGAGGGTTTTCACCAAGCTCATGGTGGTGGTGGCAGCACATCTCAGGCAAGGGGGATTCACGTCTACCCCTACCTGGACGATTGGTTGATCAGGGGGAGCTCTCCCGAGCAAGTCCTGGATCATCTGTCCGTCACCTGCCACTCCCTTCACAGGCTGGGCTTCTCCCTCAATTTAAAGAAGTCCCATTTGACGCCAACACAGCGGCTCCACTACATCGGAGCAGTGCTCGACACTTCCCTGGGGCAGCGTTTTCCTCCCAGGTGAGGGCTCTTCACATTCAGCAGATGGTGCACAAGTTTCAGCATGCCCAGACGCTCCCGGCGTTCGAGTTCTTGAGGTTGCTCGGCCTCATGGCATCCTGCATTCTTCTGGTGCCAGAGGCTCGCCTGCGGACGAGATCTTTGCAGTGGGCACTCAAGACGCAATGGTCGCAGTCCTCCGGCAGGATGTCGGACCCGGTTCAGGTGCCGCCCTCGGTCGCCCGGGACCTTCTGTGGTGGGCCGTCTACGGCAACTTGATGAAGGGGGCTCCGTTTTGGCTTCCCTGGCCGGAGGTGACTATCGTGACGGATGCATCCCTCACGGGATGGGGAGCTCATGCTAACGGGCTGACAGTCAGCGGTCGTTGGTCTCCGTCGGAGTCCAGACTCCATATCAATCTGTTGGAGCTGAGGGCCGTCAGGCTAGCCCTGAAGGCTTTTCTGCCGACTGTGCGAGGAAAGAGTGTCCTGATCCTGACGGACAACACAGTGGCCATACACTACCTCAACAAAAAGGGGGGGGCAGGGTCACTTCCTCTGTGCAGGGAGGCGATGCAGCTCGAGTTCTGGGCCATCCAGCAGGAAGTTTCGATCTCGGCAGTTCATCTGGCCGGGGTCGAAAACGTGACGGCGGACGCTCTGAGCAGGCAGAGCGCGATCTCTCACGAGTGGGAGTTGGCTCAGGAGATTCTCCTGGGGATCTTCGCCCTTTGGGGGACCCCTCAAGTGGATCTCTTCGCCTCCAGTGTCATCCGGAAGTGCGAAAGGTTTTGCTCGCAGGAATTTCCTCCAAAAGGAGCCTTAGGAGACGCGTTCGTGGTGGAGTGGTCATTCCCGCTGCTGTACGCGTTTCCTCCAGTCCCCGTCATCCCGCAAGTGCTGCGGAGGTTACGGAAGTTCGGTTCCCGGATGATGCTCATTGCTCCGGCGTGGGCTCGAAGGACGTGGTACCCGGACCTTCTCGGCTTGTCCATCTGCCCTCCACGTCGTCTTCCCTACCGAGACGATCTGCTCTCACGGGAGGGGGGTCAGGTTCTCCATCCAGAGGTCAGATCCCTCAACCTTCACGCTTGGCTTCTGAAAGGTTGAGGTATAAGGATTGGGACCTCCCTGAAGACGTGATGGAGGTGTTGCTTTCGGCCCGAAGGCCAGCAACGAAGTCTCTGTACCGTTGCTGTTGGCGTAAGTTCTGCGACTGTTGCAGAGTTCAGAATGTGGATCCTTTTGCATGTGACATCCCCATGGTTCTGTCCTTTCTACTTTCTTTGGCCCACAGGGGCTTACAAGTGGGTACCATTAAAGAGTACCTGGCGGCGCTGTCCATCTTTAAGCGCTCGTCTGAAGAGTGTTCTTACTTTAAAATCCCTTTAATTTCAGTTTCTGAAAGGGCTCACTAATGTGTTCCCTCCGTCTCCTTTCCTGGTGCCCGGTTGGGATTTAAACCTTGTTCTTAAGTTTCTTATGGGTGCTCCGTTTGAGCCTTTACATTCTTGCCCTTTGAGGCTGTTAACTCTGAAAACTGTGTTTTTAGTTGCGGTTACTTCCGCTCGCAGAGTGAGTGAGTTACAGGCACTTTCAGTTAAGCCACCCTTCACTGTATTTCACAAGGACAGGGTTGTCCTTCGAGTTCGTCCTTCTTTTCTTCCGAAGGTAGTGACGGAATTTCATTTGGCCCAGAAGGTTGTTCTTCCGGCATTCTATCCTCCTCCGCATCCTGGTAAGGAAGAGGAGAGGCTCCATAGGCTTAATCCTAGGAGAGCTTTAAGCTTTTATGTTTCACGCATGTCCCGGGTCAGAGTGGACGATCAACTCTTTATTGGTTATGCTGGAAAGTGTTTGGGGCAAGCTGTGACGAAACAGACTTTGTCTCGCTGGATTATTTTAGCCATCTCGGAGTGTTACCGCTTGGCGGGTAAGGACCCACCGGCTGGCTTGCGGGCCCATTCTACCAGGGGTGTGGCTGCATCTACTACCCTGCAGAGGGGTGTTCCTATTCGCAACATCTGTGATGCAGCCACCTGGGCTTCAGTACATACATTTGTACGTCACTATTCCCTCGATTCCATCCGAGGGCAGGATCTGGCCTTTGGCAAGGCGGTCCTTTGCTCTGCTATTTGATTGGCTATTCTAAATTTTGATTCTAAATTCTTTCCCTCCTCCTTGCTCTGGTACTGCTTTGGGAGTCTGTCATAGATATGGAATACGTCGGAGGACCCAATCCCCTCGAAGAACAAGTTACTTTCTTACCTGGTAACGTTCTTACGATGGGATGGTCCGATGACGTATTCCATATCGCTCCCGCCCTGCCTTCCCCGCTGCAGAATTTCTTTTGCGATTGCAGCTTACGTTCCGCAAGGCTTTGTGTCTGTCTGGCAGTTGACTAATGTCACACGTTCTGGGGGAAAAAACTACAACTGAGGCTACGGGCGTCGTGCGATGACGTCAGAGGAGGTCCTCGACGACGGCGCATCGACGCAGACGCCGAAAAATGTTTCCGAAGCAGCACAGCTGTGGTGATTACATGTCATAGATATGGAATACGTCGTCGGACCATCCCATCGAAAGAACGTTACCAAGTAAGAAAGTAACTTGTTCTTTTCACCCATTTAAAAAAAATACATTTTTGACATTTAAAGCTAAAACAGTGTAAATGCAACTTTTCCACGTGTGCATTTGGCTGCACTCCTGCTTTGTAAACCGTATGCTTTTCTGATACCTTACCTGATAGTTGCTAGTGATATAACATCCCTAATACTGTGATAAAACATATGCATATCATTATTTAAACACACATATAATTAATTATTTGTCAAAATCCGAGTCATTGTAGGCCTTTGCAAAGGGTTCAAAATCCGTTTTGCCTCTTATTCTGTGAGGGAAGGTCAGATTTTGGTTCTGTTTGCTGCCTCTTATCCCTGACTACCTGCTGCTTCTTTCTTTATTTGTGGTTTGAGGGAACATTGCCGGGGGCAACCTTAACTTGGGTGCTATCTATCCTAAGTGAAAAAGTACTCCTATTCAATTGGTCTTCGGATATGTGCTTGTAGAAGGTTAACCAAGTGTAGTTCAGTGGTTGTTATTGTAATTATCACCCCATGGGTGATTGCTGCCCAATATTAAAATTTGTGTGATTATTGTGAATTTTTAAATAAATACTGTATTTTCACCACCTGGCCTGGTTCATGGTCCATTGTGACCCGGGGTATTTGTAAAAGGGGGTGTCAAACCGTTCGGGTACCGGCTCAATTTGAATTCATAGAAAATCAAGAAAAAGCATTCCTATTGAGCATCACATCCCAGGCTAAGACCAAGTGTCCTGGTCCAGTGTGTGACGCCCGATTGGAATCCTTAACACATGCCACCCAAAACTTCTCATACCAACCCTGTTCCTCACGGGATCCCTGGAACCATCCGTATATACTCGTGCGCCAACTTTCCCCTCCGCATACTGCACCGCCAATCTCATAATCACCCCCGATCACCACTCTTCTTGACCACCACCGTGGCCAAATCCAAACGGACAATTGGATCATGCCGCATCCAAACCAGCACTACCACCCTATCCACATCTTCCACCATACACAATCCCTCCACCCCCAATCGTTTCACCAGCCTGTCCGCTTGGAACCCAAAAGTCCCCCCTTTCCTCTCCCATCTCCCATACAGGCATGCAACCAATTAACCAACAGACACTACTTCACAGGATGCCACACACTGAGGGACTTGCATCGCAACCAATACCTAGCACTCAGCTCCTCTCAAATCCAATGGCCACATCCCTGCCAACACTTGCACAGCCTCTGCGAGGGAGGACCGAATTGTCACAATCCACATTGCCCTTCCGTGGACACATCCATCGCACCCAGCTGAGTCCGACTATTATTGCTCTGCAGCTGAACTCCGAACTCCAGCACACTCCTGACCAACCCCACATACAACATCCTCGTACTACTCTGCCCTCCACCCCACTCCTGAGCCGAGATCACCTTCAACAAATTAAGACGCCTTTTACACTTTGCCACTGTCCTCTCCACTTACAACTTCCACGACAGGCAGTCATCCAAGAACACACCAAGAAACCGGTATTCCGACACCCGAATCAACACCTCCCCGCTCAACTTGAGATCCAAACTGACACCACTACGTCACCTGTTAAACAGCATACACACCGTTTTGGAGGAGGACATATTAAAACTCCAAGCCTGACATGACCTTTTCAAAACCTCCTGCAACTTTCCTTGAATCACTGCACCCACCTTACCCCTAACCCAAATCACTCAATCATCTGCATAGAATCCCACTCCCTAACTTTCTCTAGAAGACCATCCACCGCTACAAGAAACAAAATAGAGCTGATAACACTACGCTGGGCGTCCCATTCTCCATTAAAACCTCTCGGGACAACACATCCGCAACAAGCACCCGAAACACCCTATTCATCAAAAAATCCTTAATCCAGGAAAACATCTTCCCCTTAACACCTTGCTCTCCCAACACAAATAGCAACCCATCCCTCCACACCGTATCGTACGCCTTCTCCATATCAACTAAAATCGCCCGCACCATCTCCCGACAGGCAAGGCCTCATCCACATCTTTCGCCAACACCACAACTGTCAGACCAGCTCATTGAAGGATGGGAGGGGGAGATCAGATCAGCCCATTGAAGGGTGGGGGGGTGTTACATTTCTTAAGCTGTGAAGTATGAACGTGTTTTGCCTGCTGTTTCCTCTTAATGAACTCTCTTCATTGCTTCCTTCCAAGAGCCTCGTCCTGCTGCAGCGATGACGGAGCCAGTGTTGAACCACACAACCCACAACAGTAAGCTATTGCCCCCCTTTCCCCCCTCCTGAGGAGTGTTTGTGAGCATGCTGGAGGGTGGGTGTCAGAGTGGACCTGCTGTATCGTAGCACCAGTAGTTGTGGGCTCCCTTCTGCCACACACTTGTAAGAACCACTAAATGGCTTCTCCGCCTTTGTTGTTGTACAAACGTCATATCCCTGTGGTTTATAGGTTCTCTCCTGTAAGAGAAGGGCAGAGTTGGTGGTATTTTGGGAATAGAGGAAAAGGTATGTGGCAAAGCAGACTGGAGACACTAATCTTGGCACATTGGAAAACACAGTTCCGGGGGTCACAGCCCCTTCTGCTTATTTCCCAAATCACTCCGTGACAGGGTAGTAATACCGCCCCAGCACCTTCTTTGATTATTCGCGCAAATGTCCAGGCTTAGTTGTCAAACCAGTAGATCCCCCCCCCCCTTGGCCCCATCCTTCTTACCCTCTACCTGGCAAGGTACTTTTCAGACAGCCCTTATAACACACTAGTCAAGGGGTGCCCCCTCCTAGTCAAGAGCCCACTACAGTCTCTTATCGCCTCTACTCTCATGGGTGCACTGCCCTGCACCTAGTGCCGGCGGTTTCGCTTTCTTTGAGGGGCTCTCAGTTGCCAGGACCTGGATTCCAGCTCCCAGTTGGCTCTTAGCAAATCTCCTACACTATGCAGTAAACTCCTATCCTCTTGCACCAGCTTTCAAGCTCTCATCCTAACTTCCCCAATGCCTGTCTCCTTTTATACTGCCTTAATTTCTTACGTCGCCCAATAAATCTTGTGATTGGCTAGGACTGCCCAGACTCCGGGTCTTCTAATTGGTCAGTCTTGGCATTCAACCCCACCACCCCCAATCTCTTTCCTGCTGTCCATCCCCCCCCACTTAAACCAAAAAGTCCTTCAATCCATCTGGAATGTTTGCTTATGGTTCTTCTGGATGGACTTCGCACTATTGGGGTGTCGTTTTCTCTATCGCGGTCATGCTCATCAGTGTCTACATCTCCATCTGCAAAATCTGAACAAATGTCAGAGAAGTTCTGTGACAGCCACAGTCTCATTTCTTTGAGCTGCAGCACTGTCAATCTGTTTGAAAAGGGATGAATTTCTGGTGACGGTCCTAGTTGGGCTTGCTGCTGTCACTATGGATCCTTTGACGTGTGTCATGGTCAGAGGCTCAGGGCTGAATGCCGGCACCTCCTTGGATACTTGCGCCTGTATTACCAACACTTGGTCCTGTATGTGGATCTCAGTGTCTTTTGCCTTCCTCCTGGCATCGGCGTGTCTCTTAATTTTCTCCTTGCTTTCTTTGTCTTTGTCTATTGCGTTTGCACCCACCGCCACTTCTTGTTGGTGGTTTGTGGGAGGGTAGTTTTTATTACTCTGCTAAACATCAGTTCGTATGGGCTCACCCCTGTGGAGCTGTGCCGCGTGTTGCGATAGTCTCTGATAAGGGTGCATATCACTTGCATGAACAACCCCTACATGATGGAGCATATTTGTAGCGGGCGCTTTAAATTGGCCATAACCCTCTCAGCAGTGCCATTTGCCTGAGGCCATAAAGAGGTGACTTTCCTGTGTTGAAAACCCAGATGCTCAGCAAACAGTGAATGGCGGCCATTTTCTAATTTTACAATGCTAGGGATGCCATAGTATGCAAAATGTTTTGTCCAAAGCCGGGATGACTGCGTGTGCTGCTGTCGCTTGTATCATGTGCACTTCTGGGAATCTCGACATTTCATCTATGACTAGAACATACTTGCCATTTGACATGGGTCCAAACATGTTTACAGCAGCTTTTTCCCCTACGTGTAGTGATATTGAAGTCATTTGGAGCAGTTGTGGAAATGTGCGTGGTGTGACCGCTTTACAGGGGATGCAGTTTCTAAGTATCTTTTCAATTTTCATGTCCATTTGTGGAAACCACACTTTGGTCCTAAATTGCTTCTTGGTGGACACAATTCCAATGTGTTCTGTGTGTGGCATGGCAATGACTCTTTCCTGCAATCCCGCTGGGATGACAATTCGATCTTCTTTCAGCAGCAGACCTTCCGATGATATGGTTAGAGATTGCTTCAGTAAGTGGAATGTTTGAATCAGAGTTTGTTCCGTCTCAGAGAAGGGCTTTCCTCTTTTCTGCCACCTCCCTGAGGACACACTGTCCTTCACTGTCATGAGTACCAGATCCTGTTGCATGCCGTGGAGTAGCTCAGGAATGGTGAGCGATTTGGGCAGCGCGTTACTGACAATGTATTTGATATATTGATCAGCATTGGCAGATTGCACCTCTTCTTTCGCAGGCAGCGGGTGTCTTGATAGGAAATCGGCTGGATTATTGTCCTTTCCCGGACGATGTACAATCGTGAATAAATACTCATGTAGCCATAACACCCATCGCGCAATGCGAGGTGGCATCTTGACTGTAGGCTTGCCATAAATGGTGGTGAGTGTCTGATGATCTGTGACAATAGTGAATCTTCACCCATCTAGAATTAGATGGTATTGCTCACAAGCCCAGTCCACCGTAAGACTTTCTTTTTCGGACTGCGAGTAGGCACACTTGGTAGGGGATAAACTATGGCTTGCATAGGCTACAATGTAGTGAGCGTGTGTGGAAGCGGACAACGCTGAATTTCGTTTCACTTGAGCAAGAATGGCCCCTAGCCCTACAGGGCTTGAGTCGATGGTCACTTCCGTTTCTAGGTCAGGGTCATAATATGCCATGCAGGACGCAGATGCACTGCGTTTCTTGATTTCCTGGAATGTATCTTCACAATCTGTGGACCACGTGATGTCCTGCTCGCTCCTTACCCACGATGAGACGCAGAAATCTTGAATATACCCAATTATCTTTTTTTTTTCTGACTGCCGATGTAGACATGGGGGCCTCGACCAATGCTCAAACTTTGTCTGGATCGGGTTGCATTCTATCTTGTGAGAAAATATGCCCAAAGAATTTGAGTGTCGTTTTGCTTAGTTCACATTTTGAAGCGTCGAGGGTCAGATCAGCCTCTTCTAGCGTCATGCATACTCTGCATAGTGCATCATCATGAGCTGCTTGTGTCATTCCGAATACTAGGATGTCATCGCTATAGTTCAGATATTGGGGAATATGTTTGATAACTTGGTGTATTTCATTTTGTAACATTTCTGCTGCAGAAGACACGCCAAAGCTAAGTCGCTTTTAGCGATATAGTCCTAGATGAGTTGGCAATGTAGTTATATAGTGGGACTCGGTATGTAATTTAAGTTGATGTTATCCCTTGTTGAGGTCTAACTTGGAGAAATGCTTTGCTCCATGCAACTTGTGCATCATAGCAGTCATTCTCTGTGCTATGTGTTTCTCTTTCAATGGCTATGTTTGGTGCCCTCATATCCACGCAGATGCGAATCGTGTCATTTTCTTTCTTGGGAACTGGAACGATGGATGATACCCATGGCGTGGGTCCAGTTGCATGTTCTATGATGTCTTAGTTGAGGAGTGATTGTATCTCATCTTCTACTTGCCTTTGGATGTTCAATGTGATGCCTCTGTAGTGTTGAGGCACCGGTTTGATCTCCGGGTTGATATGTAATTTGATCTGTTTTCCTTTCAGCTTGCCTATGCCTTTGAATATTGACATGAACATTTTCACCATCATGTCCTTTGGATTTGCATTGTGCGCGGTCATGATTTGGTACATGTGCACCAGTCCCATCTGTATAGTGGACTTGAAACTGAGAATGCTGCCTCCAGGCACTTGGCCTTTGAGTACATATATCGTCACCTTTGCCGTTTTTTCCTTGTATGTGCCTGTGGCTTTAAACATGCCCTTGCAGTTTAGTGGCGTGTTTGTGCCATAGGGTAGATGTCAGGTGGCTGTAGTGTCCCCTTATTTTTAGTCCTTAGTAGGTTTCTTCGCTTACCACATTTACTGTGGCTCCTGTGTCAATTAGGAATTCACAAGGGCTTCCATTTATTTGCAGTAGTAGAGTCAGGCTGTATTCAGTTGCATATGATGTGTACGTAGCCCCTTTTTTGATCACCACTGGATGATGATGAATCTGAGTCATTATGCCATCTGGGCGAGGCCTCTACGTATCTTACTTTATGGCGAGTTGATATTCTCCTTGAATCATCCGGCGAACTTCTGTCATCCCTCCTATCTCTGTCTGTATTTAGGGGGAGATTCTCGCTTTCTGCTGGTAGACAGATGTCTTTGGCTAGTGGGAGACCACCACTGTCTGGAACGTGAGTCTTCTGGTCTCCTGCTTTGCTCCCCTCGAGTGGGAGTTTTCTGGAAATATTCACATCTTTACAAGACTGAAAATGATTTTCACCTCCACATTTGTCACTGTTGTGTTCTAGAGCTGGGCATGGGCCTACATGAGGGAAATTGTATCCACAGCAATAACACTTGTTTTGTTCTTGATCGCATTTGGCAGAGGGGTGTGGCTTGAGCTGTCTGCATGATTTTGATGTTGCCCAATGATTCTGTCTGCACCTGCTCAGATAGTGTCTTGTAGCTTAAGTTAATTATCCCTCCCCCCACAGTCCCATTAGATCGGGGGCACTGGGCACGTGGGTGCAATGTTAACACCCTTTCAATGTGACTGCTCTATCTGGGCAGTGCCACCCCCAACCCCTCCTGACCCCCACACTCTCCATCCCCTAGGAAATTCATAAGTTTGGACCCCTGCATGAAATGGAACTGTGTGACTGGGCCGTCATTCATAATATCGGGTGATTGTGCTACTGATAAATGTGTTGCCTGGACCGAGATAATGCTTGTTTACTCATTGGATCATATAACGTCCTATTAACAGTTTAGCAAATGCCAACAAATTGTAAAAAAAATACTAGGCATTTATCATTTAAGAACCTAACAAAAATGTAATTTGTTTGTGGATTATTTATAAGAGAAATTACCTGCTTTTTTAGAACCTAAATGCTGCAAATGATCCTGCGATCACGTACAATCCTGCAAATGCATGTTTCAGGCCTCGATGTGTTCTCAGGGCTGTAGAAAAGAAATAAAAAGGAACCTTATAACGATCACATGCCTGCTTTACCTTCTTATGCGGTGGCTCCAGTAGAGGCGGGGCCCAGTACTTGCATTATTGAAGGTCCAGGACACCTGCAACCATTGGAGAAGACCCTCGCCTCAACAGCAGATCTCAAAGGACCAGATCTGGAGATGCTGACCTCAGGTTTACAGGTTTTACCTCTTTGATCTCCGCAGAGACATTTGGATGCATTTTTAGATGCTTTGAAGAGGATTTTCAAACTCGTATGTTGGAAGGAAGTGTCATTTTTGCAGCTGTTTCTTGTTTGAGAATCTTGGGACCCCCAGTAGATCTGTTTCGGAGTCCTCCACTTCACTTACCTGCGCAGGTCCTTTCATTTGGGGGCCTTAGTGGGCCCCTAAGGCTAAGAGTGCAGGGGGCCTGTTTCACTCTGTCATGCTTTCCGTTGTGTTTTAGTGCAGCACACACCACATTACAAGGGAGTGCTGCAGGAGTACTTTGTGTGCCTTCTTCACTTTTGTTTTGCAACATTCTTGTTGGGAAGGATTTTCGTTTTGCACATTTCCCTCCATAGATTTCTACGGGACAGCCTTTCTTTTTGCTTTGACCCCTGACCTGACATTGGGGGCCAGTAAAGCCATCTGCGTTATTTTCCTTGTGTGTTTGCCCTTATGGGGCAACTGACCAGTCCATATGACTATCAGCACTTCAAGATTATGTGAATGTCTTGTACTGTTTATCACGATTAATAGATAGATTCTGAAGTATAACTCACATGAACTTCAGTATCCAGTATCGATGTAGTTGAATCCTCGTGAAGCAAAAGGTATGTCTCCCTCGAGCCACTAAAGAGACCAATGATTGGGCTCTCTGACCGGAGGGCGGCATCCACGGGAAACCCTCAGGGGGGAAAAAAACCTGTTGATCCGATGCGGCAGTAGTTCTTTCTGGAACCGATGCTTCGTGAACCACAGTAAAGGTGAAAAATGACTTCCCACGAAGAAGAATGTCCTTGGAAATTCGATGCAGCAACAGGTAGTCTTCAGAAAGGGATGCAAAGTAACTTTAGCAGAATAGCAAGTGGTAGTAAGGAATCTGCACTGTGCGGGAAAGACCGCACAGAAGAAAGGAATGAAACACTGGAGGAGAAAAAGATAGGAGGAAAGTAGAATAGCAATTTTAGAGCACAGGTTAGAAGCCCACTAGGGAGCAGAGTAGCGACACATGTACCCGATATTTCAGGATCCCGTTATAGATTTGTGTAGGTGGCGGTCGCCATCTTGGAAAGAACTAGGACCTGTGCTGAGGAACAAAAAAACAGATCAAAAAGCCGCCATCTTGGTTTATGTTGAAAGTAACTAGGATTGTCTTTTCCATTGCATCCACAAGGATCTTTTGGAAGTTCTGACACTGTTAGAATTGCACACATCATCTAACAGTGAAGTGCAGTTATGATAACCTTTATCCCTATATCTTTTTATATCATGGCGTTTTGGTTGTGTTTAAAATGTGCCTTTGATGAACTGGGGAAATAGGTATTTTTCTACCATGTTATGTTTTACTCGTGCACTTTTGCATTTACTGCAAAGGGCTAGTAAAGGTGGCTAGCACCCTGAGATGGTCGTGCTGCAGGTTTCTGTTCGTACTTTTGCTATATTGTTGTTTGGCCGCCTTCCTGCCTTCTCGGGTCAGAAATTGCCCTATATGGAAATCCCTTTCCAGGGAAAGCTGCTACTTCCCAGGGTTAAGAGTTGGTTTGTGTGTGAGCCTGGATGTGGGGGCTTAGAGTGTCTGGTCTCTGTTCGCATCCTGGTGCCTGAATGGCCTTTGCTGGGCATATGTTGTTGCCAGTGGCTATCCATGACTGGATAGCCACTGCCAGTTTAAATGGTGCAGATCCCTGCCACTCGTGGGCTTGGGAGAGCTCCCCGCCCAAATTTTGGATAAAAGACGGCCTCCTGCAGCTATTTGACAGATCATTGTTTATGCCAAGACCCCTACAAAGAAGTGCACCCCACTGACGACCAGAAAAGGACCTCAGCAGCTGACCAACATCCACTCCACTCTAGTGCTGTCCCAGTGAAACCCTGCTTCTCTGTCCTGATCTCAAGAAGGCTCAAGTCAGTGCTTTGACAACTGTACCGGGCAGTCTCCACTCCTGCTCGAGGATCCGTGCCTTCTGAGTGTTTGGAAGTGACCCTGGATCAACCGGTGGAATGACCAACTCGCTCCTGAGCTACCTCACTGCTGCCATCTCCTTTCCTAGTGCATCCTTGGTACTTGGAGAATCTTCAGCTTGTACTACAAGACGTAGGCTCCTGCCTTTTCTTGCACGAACAGAAGCTGTGCTGGACCTGCTCCTTTGTTCATCCATTGAATATTGCCTCTCACCGTCTGATCATGGTGACTCCCGTTGCAACTAGTCTTCATTGCTCCCTGGAGGTGTCCTGAGGTGATCAGCTCCGCAGAGGTTTTCATCTTTTCTTCATTTGGTGTTCTGCTGGAAAGTGTCTGAAACCGAAATCCTGCACTGTGACCGACCGAAACTGCATCATGCGTCCTAAAATTACCTCTGCACCTGTGCCTCCCTCAGCAGGACCCAGCACAGATGACTGTGTACGCCTCTTTTCCAACAGAACAGATCAGATAACCCCCATACAACCACCCCAATGCCACTCATCGTGACTCTGAGCGATTCCCTCGGCACATGGAACCTCACTCAGTCCAACATGAGGCACCTTCTCCGGGCAACCGCAAGCCTCACACGCCGCTGATGCAACTCTGCCCATCATACACTTCCATCCCGGCAACCCCACATGACCCACCCTAAGGCGATGCAAAATAATTTCCTCCCTTCGTGCCAACACTAACCCCCCGTCAAATGCCCGAACCTACACCTCCCTGCACACTGCATACCAATGCCGCCCCTTTGAACTCATATCCCACCGATCCTGCCACATATTCTTAATCTTGCCGCGCACCATCACCTGTACCTCAGCCACACTCAATGGGACTTCCACATCCACCTCCCCCCTCAACGTGGCCCCATGCGCAGCCCGGTCCACTAACTCATTACCCAAGACCCCACAATGGCTGGGGACCCAAGCCAAATCCACCACGGTACCCCCCGCAACACACTGAGCACAACTATATGCTCCCTATCACAATTCCCCTCCTTGATAGCCAACAACGCACTAATCAAATTCACAAACGCCACCACCTTAGCCAACTGTTTCGCCATAATTCGAATCACTGCCATATTAATAGCCATTAACTCTGCTGTGCAGACGGATACATCATCCGACAACCTAGTGTGGGATATATTTACCCACTCAGCAGTACTACCATCCAAAACCAAGCTGCACTTCAGCAGAAACAGCAAAATGGCTGCGCTGGCTCCTCTGAGCACCACTGCCTCACACCAAAACTGCATTTTGCAGCTGCAAAAAGATGGCTGCACCATCTTGCCAAGCACATATTGGGCAGGATGTAACAAGGGGGCACACTGGGAAAGCCTGCCAGTGTGTTTCTTACATGTAGAAAAGAAGAGGAACGAAAAAGCAGTGCTGCTTTGCTGCAAGCCCAAAGTTTCTCATTGAAAAAGGGAAATATTTACATTTAAAAATGAATCCGCTCTGATGCTTTTTCCTCTGTTCCTCATCACACTACTTTTATGAACGAGACCCTGCCATGCCCATCCACATTCAAATTGTGATCCAGCAGACAAGAGCAGTATCCCTGAATGACAGGCTGTTGTTCAGATCTGAAGGAATCAAAAGAAGCTTTACTTCAGCTACACGGGAAACGCTTTACTTTTAGGCTACAAAATATCAAAGATCAATGCTTCAAAGAGGCCCTGGCATTCTGGGCCTTTGTTAATTTCATTGCATCTGTCTTTAAGCAAATGGCTGCATACCAGAAACTAACTATGGCCCAAAACAATGTGGGAATTCAGAGTGAAGAGAAAACCCGAATTTGAAAGGACAATGCCAGCAGTCATTACATGTTTAAATGTACTTTTGCAAATGAGAAAAATACTTGTTTAAAAGTGTATGTTGGATAATGCCCTACCCTTGTCTAGCAATGTGGGGGAAATCAGCCCCAGTTTCTGCTTGGGGGTTGCTATCAACAGACGGCCCCACACAATGGATTCCAGAACACACAAGTGCTAATTGCTACCATGGCAGACTTTTGTCTGGGCTGAGGCCTTTTATAATAGAAGTGCTGGGACACCAACCTGTGAAGTGGAAGTGGCCATAAACCTTCAATCAAACTGGGAAACCCCCCTCCCCACACTGAGCTGAAGTGACAGTTGGTGGTAGCTGAAGAAAATAAAATTAGCCAGTGAAGGACAAAGGCCAGCCCATTTGTTTCAAAATACTATTTTATTAAGAAACTTTTAAGACGGTTATTTTTGCAACAGAAATTCACAGGAATGTAAAAAGTTGACAGTTTTAAAGTAATTTTGTGGGGTTTAATTTAAGACTTTGTAGGATTCACTGACATATCGGGAACAGAAATGACAGAGAATTGGGTATTCCAAGAAAGGTGTACATGATGTCAATGTGAAATTCAATACTGACATGCCTAATGATCATCCATACACATGTGTAAAGTTAAAGACTTTTAGGCCAAATATTTCATACTAAAAATGACTAAAAATTAGTAGAAGGGTGAAAAAATGTCTTACAGAATGGAGAGTTGGACTGGCATATTCTGCAGAAAATGTGTAACCTGCTTATGTAATTTGTTGAGATGGCCCAACTATATAAATGTGCCATTTATGTCAAAAATTGATTTTAGCTAAAGTAACTATGGGAGGTTCTGAACGTTGTAAAACTCGCATCATAAATCTGACATCATGCCCTTGAAACCCAATCAGCTGAGAGGAAGGCGGTAACTATCACCCCTGACCAATCCAGTTGTTTAGAGGTGTGCTTAGCTAAGCCTGCCCTACCATATAATTCTATGATGTCACCATGCTCTATAAAAAGGGTGGCTGACAGAACTCTGGACACTCTTCTGAATTTCCTGCGCCTGCGTTCCTGACGGTCTACATTCATCTTGCCAGATTCCACTGAAGGGTCAAAGCATAGCTGATTCCACTGCAAGGCCAACGCATTTCTGCACCTATCCCCAGCAAGGCCTCAATCTAGACATCCCACTAAAAAATCCCAATAACCAAAGGAAAATGCTGTGGTATTCTTTTGGGGAGCATCCTGAGACCAGACCAGCTTTTTGCCCACTAACTGCATGCCCGCTGCAACCCTGCCAACCAGCTGTCCTTGTTATCCAGTGACCAGACAGGCCCAGCTGTTGCCCTCCTAGGAGAGTCCGCCACTACCTGATGACCCGAGCCCTGGAGTCCAGAACCCGGTTGACTGTTCCTAATACCAAATTTAAGAGCGGACTGTGAGTATACCCGCATCCCATAACACATAGTCTACCCCATCTTGACTTTGGTCTTTGTTCCACTCTCTAAGCAACCCTATCCATATCCTGATTACTTGTCTAGACTGTTCTAATTCTCTGTGCACACAGTTCTTGCTTTTCTAGTGTTAGCGCCATTCTTTCATTCACCTCATCTTGTAACTCCTTAGCAATGTTTGGAATAATTGAAATGAATTCCCATATAGATCTGAACGTGGGGTGAAAGGGCTAAGTTGCAAATTATCGCGGGATCCTACCGTGTCTTTCTTTAACAATATAGTCTAAATAATTTAGTTTAAGTCAAATTTGTCTTTCATTTTTAAAACCCATTTTCTCTCTTTAGCTGCTCTATTTTCCTAAGAAATTAACCTCATTATATCTTCCAAATCTCTCTCACTTCTTCAGCTATAGCCCGCCTTTCTCGTGTATATTTGCCCTGTGCTGTGTATCTATCACCCTGCCCAAAACCGCATTCCAATCCAGTGTTTCGAGGGGATTGGGTCCTCCGACGTATTCCATATCTATGACTTCTAATCACCACAGCTGTGCTGCTTCGGAAACTTTTTTCCTGCGTCGATGCGCCGTCGTCTCAGACCTCCTCCGACGTCTGACGTCATCCGATGTGATAAGTAGGACGCACGACGCCCGTAGCCTCAGTTCCGTTTTTTCCGCGAACGTGTTGCTTCGTGTTTCTCGGTTAAACGCCTCGACTCTTTGGAGTTCTGTTCTTCTCGGTTCTTCGAACCTGTTCGTTTTGTGTAAATCCTTCGTGTGAAGATGTCTTCTACTTCGTCTTCGACCCCGCGTCCGGGCTTCAAGAAGTGCAGGGAGTGTGGGTCCAAGATGTCGGTGACGGACTCGCACGACGCCTGCCTCTGGTGCCTCGGGGAGGCCCACGACACGGATGACTGTATCGACTGCCAGTCGCTCACGTCCAAAGCCTTACGCGAACGTAAGAAGAAGTTGTCGGTAGGTCGGGTGTCCAAGCCCCGGAAGTCGAAGTCTGCAGGGCTTTCGACGGATGATTCGAGGGGTGACTCTCCGCGTCATCGTCGGAAGTCTCGTGGGTCTCCTTCTAGGAGTCGGTCTCGCCACTCCTCAGCCTCTTCGAGGCATTCTCGGAAGCACCGACACCGGTCGTCTTCCAGGTCCTCTTCGGAGGACTCTGCCCGGCACGTAGCTTACCCCACCAGCCATGCGACGCCGGAGGAATGGGCTTCCTTCGGGAAGAAAATGCTGGCGATTCTTGAGTCGCAGGGTACTAAGCCGTCCGCGCCCCCGAGTGGGGTCGGCCGTGAGAGGTCGAGAGACACCGCTCGCAAGAGTGGTCGGCACGAGTCACGGGAGAGGTCCCGTTCGGACAAGGAGACTCTTTCTCGACGTACCCGTTCCAGGTGCCGGTCCTCGACACGTTCGAGACCGTGTGCACCTGTGAGGTCTTCGAGGAAGACATCGACGTCTGAGGCGTCGAGGGCGTCGACAGGCTTTCTCGACGCTCCGGCTCCTAAGAAGTCGTCGACGCTCAGGTTGTCGAGGGACACGCTCGGGGCTCCAGCCTCGAGGGCTGTGTCGACGCCGCCGATACTGGAGCCGCTGCATCTGACGTCGACGCCGATTTCCTCGACGCCGATGCCGGTTCTCGACGCTGGCGCCGATTCGCTCGACGCCATCGACGCCTTTCGTGTCGGAGGTACCCCGTGGCACGGGAGAACCCCCTAGGAAGGCTCTGGTTAAGAGCAAGCACTCTCGGGTGCCTTCTTTTCACCGTCTGGACTATATTTCAGAGGCGGATGAGGATTCTGATGGCCTGGTTCCTAGTCAGTTTCCGGATGAAATTGTCTCGGGCCATAGTCATATGATTTGAGGCAGTCACTGCATGATGCCAGTGGACTGGACACCTCTCCGGAGGTGGAGTTTTGTAGGCCTGAGCCTGGCTCTCATGCCGATTCCTCGTACCGGCGCCTTATGGCTAGGGTTTCTGAGTACTTGGGATGGTCTGCTCCCCCAGGGGAGTTTGTGCAGGATGACCTGACGGACATCCTTGATGTTGGTCCCCCAACTGACCCGGTACTGCCGTTCCGTATGGCTTTACAGAGAAGGGTGGCGGCGGCTTGGACTGCTCCAGAGTCTCCCGGCGGTGGGCAGATCCTTGTCGCGAAAATACCGTCCAGCCAGTAGCGACCCCTGCTACTTGACCAGGCACCCCATTCCGGAGAGTTTGGTGGTGCAGGCGGCCACGGCCCCGGCAAAGCAGGCGTCGTACCCTACCATCCCTCCTGATAGGGACGACAAACGTTTTGATGGCTGGGCGAAGAAAGTGTTTTCTTCTGGTGGTACGGCGCTTCAGGCGGCCAACTCCATTTGTGCCCTGTCTCGTTTCACGCACACTCTGTGGAACTGTGTTGCGTTAGCGGCTGAACATATTCCAGAAGGGGACGAACGGGATGGTTTCCTTGCTATGGTCCAGGATGGGAAGGATGCCATGTGTGAGTCCGTTCAGTCGGGCTTGGACTTAGCTGAATGCGTCAGTAGGTCCATGGCGGCGAGCATCGTGATACGCAGGTTTGCGTGGTTGCGGAAGTCGGGGTTTGCTCCTGATGTGCAGTCCCGGCTCCTCTACATGCCTTTTGACGGTGAACACCTTTTTGGCAGCAAGGCTGACGAGAGCCTTGAGCGGTTGCAGACCTCAAAAGCTGCAGCGAAGTCGTTGGGCGCTGCAGTTCGCCAACCTCCGCCTTTTCGTCCTAGGGGACCGCAGTGGAGGGGTGGTTCCTTTCGCTATTACTCGTCCTTCAGTAAAGCGAGAGGAGCTGGCAGTCAAAAAGGCCAACGCAGGGGTACCAGAGGTGGACGACGGTACCCGTGGTGCCAAGGCCGCTCGGGCAGTTGCCTCTTTGCCCTCAGGTAACGCCGCAGCCGCTCCCACTCAGTCATGAGGCCATGTCCCATGATTCGCCGGTTGGGGGAAGGCTGGTGCAGCATCTTGTAGAGTGGCAAGCCATTACTTCAGATGTGTGGGTTCTGGAGATCATAACCCACGGCTACTGTCTTCCCTTTCGGCACAGGCCTCGCGACAATCCACCGGGGAACCTCTCTTTACAGAGTCCGGATCCGCTCCTTGCGCAGGAAATTCAAGCCCTGCTGGAGAAAGGCGCCATAGAACTGGTGCCTGTAGCGGAAAGGAACAAGGGATGGTATTCCCCTTATTTTTTGATTTCGAAGAAAGACGGGGGATTGAGACCCATCATGGACTTGCGCGGTTTGAACAAACTCCTCAGGAAGGACAAGTTCAAGATGGTTACTCTCTCTCTGAAGTCCTCCAGGCCCTTCAGCTTCAGGACTGGTTGGTGTCACTCGACCTCAAGGATGCTTACTTCCATGTGCCAATCCATCCCAAGCACAAGAAGTACCTGAGGTTCGCGGTTGGCGACTCGCACTTTCAGTTTCGGGTCCTGCCATTCGGATTGACCTCCGCCCCGAGGGTTTTCACCAAGCTCATGGTGGTGGTGGCAGCGCATCTCAGGCAAGGGGGGGATTCACGTCTACCCCTACCTGGACGATTGGTTGATCAGGGGGAGCTCTCCCGAGCAAGTCCTGGATCATCTGTCCGTCACCTGCCACTCCCTTCACAGGCTGGGCTTCTCCCTCAATTTAAAGAAGTCCCATTTGACGCCAACGCAGCGGCTCCACTACATCGGAGCAGTGCTCGACACTTCCCTGGGGCAGCGTTTTCCTCCCAGGTGAGGGCTCTTCACATTCAGCAGATGGTGCACAAGTTTCAGCATGCCCAGACGCTCCCGGCGTTCGAGTTCTTGAGGTTGCTCGGCCTCATGGCATCCTGCATTCTTCTGGTGCCAGAGGCTCGCCTGCGGACGAGATCTTTGCAGTGGGCACTCAAGACGCAATGGTCGCAGTCCTCCGGCAGGATGTCGGAGCCGGTTCAGGTGCCGCCCTCGGTCGCCCGGGACCTTCTGTGGTGGGCCGTCGACGCCAACTTGATGAAGGGGGCTCCGTTTTGGCTTCCCTGGCCGGAGGTGACGATCGTGACGGATGCATCCCTCACGGGATGGGGAGCTCATGCTAACGGGCTGACAGTCAGCGGTCGTTGGTCTCCGTCGGAGTCCAGACTCCATATCAATCTGTTGGAGCTGAGGGCCGTCAGGCTAGCCCTGAAGGCTTTTCTGCCGACTGTGCGAGGAAAGAGTGTCCTGATCCTGACGGACAACACAGTGGCCATGCACTACCTCAACAAAACGGGGGGGGGCAGGGTCACTTCCTCTGTGCAGGGAGGCGATGCAGCTCGAGTTCTGGGCCATTCAGCAGGAAGTTTTGATCTCGGCAGTTCATCTGGCCGGGGTCGAAAACGTGACGGCGGACGCTCTGAGCAGGCAGAGCGCGATCTCTCACTAGTGGGAGTTGGCTCAAGAGATTCTCCTGGGGATCTTTGCCCTTTGGGGGACCCCTCCAGTGTCAACCGGAAGTGCGAAAGGTTTTGCTCGCGGGAATTTCCTCCAAAAGGAGCCTTAGGAGACGCGTTTGTGGTGGAGTGGTCATTCCCGCTGCTGTACGCGTTTCCTCCAGTCCCCGTCATCCCGCAAGTGCTGCGGAGGTTACGGAAGTTCGGTTCCCGGATGATCCTCATTGCTCCGGCGTGGGCTCGGAGGACGTGGTACCCGGACTTTCTCGACTTGTCCATCTGCCCTCCACGTCGTCTTCCCTACCGAGACATCTGCTCTCACGGGAGGGGGGTCGGGTTCTCCATCCAGAGGTCCGATCCCTCAACCTTCACGCTTGGCTTCTGAAAGGTTGAGGTATAAGGATTGGGACCTCCCTGAAGACGTGATGGAGGTGTTGCTTTCGGCCCGAAGGCCAGCAACGAAGTCTCTGTACCGTTGCCGTTGGCGTAAGTTCTGCGACTGTTGCAGAGTTCAGAATGTGGATCCTTTTGCATGTGACATCCCCATGGTTCTGTCCTTTCTACTTTCTTTGGCCCACAGGGGCTTGCAAGTGGGTACCATTAAAGAGTACCTGGCGGCGCTGTCCATCTTTAAGCGCTCGTCTGAAGAGTGTTCTTACTTTAAAATCCCTTTAATTTCAGTTTCTGAAAGGGCTCACTAATGTGTTCCCTCCGTCTCCTTTCCTGGTGCCCGGTTGGGATTTAAACCTTGTTCTTAAGTTTCTTATGGGTGCTCCGTTTGAGCCTTTACATTCTTGCCCTTTGAGGCTGTTAACTCTGAAAACTGTGTTTTTAGTTGCGGTTACTTCCGCTCGCAGAGTGAGTGAGTGAGTTACAGGCACTTTCAGTTAAGCCACCCTTCACTGTATTTCACAAGGACAGGGTTGTCCTTAGAGTTCGTCCTTCTTTTCTTCCGAAGGTAGTGACGGAATTTCATTTGGCCCAGAAGGTTGTTCTTCGGCATTCTATCCTCCTCCGCATCCTGGTAAGGAAGAGGAGAGGCTCCATAGGCTTAATCCTAGGAGAGCTTTAAGCTTTTATGTTTCACGCATGTCCCGGGTCAGAGTGGACGATCAACTCTTTATTGGTTATGCTGGAAAGTGTTTGGGGCAAGCTGTGACGAAACAGACTTTGTCTCGCTGGATTATTTTAGCCATCTCGGAGTGTTACCGCTTGGCGGGTAAGGACCCACCGGCTGGCTTGCGGGCCCATTCTACCAGGGGTGTGGCTGCATCTACTACCCTGCAGAGGGGTGTTCCTATTCGCAACATCTGTGATGCAGCCACCTGGGCTCCAGTACATACATTTGTACGTCACTATTCCCTCGATTCCATCCGAGGGCAGGATCTGGCCTTTGGCAAGGCGGTCCTTTGCTCTGCTATTTGATTGGCTATTCTAAATTTTGATTCTAAATTCTTTCCCTCCTCCTTGCTCTGGTACTGCTTTGGGAGTCTGTCATAGATATGGAATACGTCGGAGGACCCAATCCCCTCGAAGAACAAGTTACTTTCTTACCTGGTAACGTTCTTACGATGGGATGGTCCGATGACGTATTCCATATCGCTCCCGCCCTGCCTTCCCCGCTGCAGAATGTCTTTTGCGATTGCAGCTTACGTTCCGCAAGGCTTTGTGTCTGTCTGGCAGTTGACTAATGTCACACGTTCTGGGGGAAAAAACTACAACTGAGGCTACGGGCGTCGTGCGATGACATCGGAGGAGGTCCTCTACGACGGCGCATCGACGTCATCGACGCAGGACGCAGACGCCGAAAAATGTTTCCGAAGCAGCACAGCTGTGGTGATTACATGTCATAGATATGGAATACGTCGTCGGACCATCCCATCGAAAGAACGTTACCAGGTAAGAAAGTAACTTGTTCTTTTCACCCATTTAAAAAAAAATACATTTTTGACATTTAAAGCTAAAACAGTGTAAATGCAACTTTTCCACGTGTGAATTTGGCTGCACTCCTGCTTTGTAAACCGTATGCTTTTCTGATACCTTACCTGATAGTTGCTAGTGATATAACATCCCTAATACTGTGATAAAACATATGCATATCATTATTTAAACACACATATAATTAATTATTTGTCAAAATCCGAGTCATTGTAGGCCTTTGCAAAGGGTTCAAAATCCGTTTTGCCTCTTATTCTGTGAGGGAAGGTCAGATTTTGGTTCTGTTTGCTGCCTCTTATCCCTGACTACCTGCTGCTTCTTTCTTTCTTTATTTGTGGTTTGAGGGAACATTGCCGGGGGCAACCTTAACTTGGGTGCTATCTATCCTAAGTGAAAAAGTACTCCTATTCAATTGGTCTTCGGATATATGCTTGTAGAAGGTTAACCAAGTGTAGTTCAGTGGTTGTTATTGTAATTATCACCCCATGGGTGATTGCTGCCCAATATTAAAATTTGTGTGATTATTGTGAATTTTTAAATAAATACTGTATTTTCACCACCTGGCCTGGTTCATGGTCCATTGTGACCCGGGGTATTTGTAAAAGGGGGTGTCAAACCGTTCGGGTACCGGCTCAATTTGAATTCATAGAAAATCAAGAAAAAGCATTCCTATTGAGCATCACATCCCAGGCTAAGACCAAGTGTCCTGGTCCAGTGTGTGACGCCCGATTGGAATCCTTAACAAATGCCACCCAAAACTTCTCATACCAACCCTGTTCCTCACGGGATCCCTGGAACCATCCATATATACCCGTGCGCCAACTTTCCCCTCCGCATACTGCACCGCCAATCTCATAATCCCCCCCGATCACCACTCTTCTTGACCACCACCGTGGCCAAATCCAAACGGACAATTGGATCATGCCGCATCCAAACCAGCACTACCACCCTATCCACATCTTCCACCATACACAATCCCTCCACCCCCAATCGTTTCACCAGCCTGTCCGCTTGGAACCCAAAAGTCCCCCCTTTCCTCTCCCATCTCCCATACAGGCATGCAACCAATTAACCAACAGACACTACTTCACAGGATGCCACACACTGAGGGACTTGCATCGCAACCAATACCTAGCACTCAGCTCCTCTCAAATCCAATGGCCACATCCCTGCCAACACTTGCACAGCCTCTGCGAGGGAGGACCGAATTGTCACAATCCACATTGCCGTTCCGTGGACACCATCCATCACACCCAGCTGAGTCCGACTATTATTGCTCTGCAGCTGAACTCCGAACTCCAGCACACTCCTGACCAACCCCACATACAACATCCTCGTACTACTCTGCCCTCCACCCCACTCCTGAGCCGAGATCACCTTCAACAAATTAAGACGCCTTTTACACTTTGCCACTGTCCTCTCCACTTACAACTTCCACGACAGGCAGTCATCCAAGAACACACCAAGAAACCGGTATTCCGACACCCGAATCAACACCTCCCCGCTCAATTTGAGATCCAAACTGACACCACTACGTCACCTGTTAAACAGCATACACACCGTTTTGGAGGAGGACCTATTAAAACTCCAAGCCTGACATGACCTTTTCAAAACCTCCTGCAACTTTCCTTGAATCACTGCACCCACCTTACCCCTAACCCAAATCACTCAATCATCTGCATAGAATCCCACTCCCTAACTTTCTCTAGAAGACCATCCACCGCTACAAGAAACAAAATAGAGCTGATAACACTACGCTGGGCGTCCCATTCTCCATTAAAACCTCTCGGGACAACACATCCGCAACAAGCACCCGAAACACCCTATTCATCAAAAAATCCTTAATCCAGGAAAACATCTTCCCCTTAACACCTTGCTCTCCCAACACAAATAGCAACCCATCCCTCCACACCGTATCGTACGCCTTCTCCATATCAACTAAAATCGCCCGCACCATCTCCCGACAGGCAAGGCCTCATCCACATCTTTCGCCAACACCACAACTGTCAGACCAGCTCATTGAAGGATGGGAGGGGGAGATCAGATCAGCCCATTGAAGGGTGGGGGGGTGTTACATTTCTTAAGCTGTGAAGTATGAACGTGTTTTGCCTGCTGTTTCCTCTTAATGAACTCTCTTCATTGCTTCCTTCCAAGAGCCTCGTCCTGCTGCAGCGATGACGGAGCCAGTGTTGAACCACACAACCCACAACAGTAAGCTATTGCCCCCCATTCACCCTCCTGAGGAGTGTTTGTGAGCATGCTGGAGGGTGGGTGTCAGAGTGGACCTGCTGTATCGTAGCACCAGTAGTTGTGGGCTCCCTTCTACCACACACTTGTAAGAACCACTAAATGGCTTCTCCTCCTTTGTTGTTGTACAAACGTCATATCCCTGTGGTTTATAGGTTCTCTCCTGTAAGAGAAGGGCAGAGTTGGTGGTATTTTGGGAATAGAGGAAAAGGTATGTGGCAAAGCAGACTGGAGACACTAATCTTGGCACATTGGAAAACACAGTTCCGGGGGTCACAGCCCCTTCTGCTTATTTCCCAAATCACTCCGTGACAGGGTAGTAATACCGCCCCAGCACCTTCTTTGATTATTCGCGCAAATGTCCAGGCTTAGTTGTCAAACCAGTAGATACCCCCCTTGGCCCCATCCTTCTTACCCTCCCCCTGGCAAGGTACGTTTCAGACAGCCCTTATAACACACCAGTCAAGGGGTGCCCCCTTTTAGTCAAGAGCCCACTACAGTCTCTATTGCCTCTACTCTCATGGGTGCACTGCCCTGCACCTAGTGCCAGCGGTTTACCTTTCTTTGAGGGGCTCTCAGTTGCCAGGACCTGGACTCTAGCTCCCAGTTGGCTCTTAGTAAATCTCCTACACTATGCAGTAAACTCCTATCCTCTTGCACCAGCTCTCAAGCTCTCCGTCCCAACCTCACCAAGGCCTGTCTCCTTTTATACTGTCAATGCCTGTCTCCTTTTATACTGCCTTAATTTCTTAAATCGCCCAATAAATCTTGTGATTGGCTAGGATTGCCCAGACCCCGGGTCTTGTAATTCAACCCCCCCCCCCCCAATCTCTTTCCTGTTGTCCCTTTTATTACTCTTGGGTGGTGCACCTTTTCCTGATGGTCGAGTTTGCTAATCAGGTAATTCTCACAAGAGCCCTGTAGCCTGAATGTGCTGATCAGTCTTGTTGCATCCCTTAGAGGTCTCCCGCCGTTCCTCACCTTGCTTATAGCTGTTCGGAAGCAAAGTCTAGACGTGAGAGTCGGTGAGCGAGCCACTCGCCCCCTCTATGGTTTCTTGCACAGCTGAGGCAGCTCATGAGCCTGACGTGAATTCTCTGAGCGCACCATGTGAGTCGTTTGCTGCCACTTGAGAACCGCGATCTTCGCTGCTGCATGCTTCCATCGTGTCCTGGGGGTTTCCTAACATTGTGGGACTTTTAGTGGTCTGCATCTCGGGGTGCCTGGGTCGTCCAGCTAACAAGTCACAGGTATTGTCTCGCTGGAGTTCGGAAGAGCCGTCTAGCCAGACTACAATCCCGAAAATGACATCTGCACCTGCTGCCCTGCCACCCCCTGCAACCAGGAATCTGTGTACTGGGGTGATCTTGCATACCGAAGTCCTGAGCCTACATCTCCCTCATCAGGTTGTGATTGTTGGAGTTCCTGCCAGTGCAACCATCATCCCACCCCCCTCTGGGCTTCCCCTAGTGTGCTGGATTGGGCGAGGACCCCTTCTTTTAAAGACTTACTTTTGTTTTTGCTTCTGTGGAACAGTTGACTTATCTATTGGCTTTGCCAATACTTTAAAGGAATCCTGTCCCCCTAACTACAAATACCTGATTGCAGGCAGTTGATGGTTAAGGTGGCTTCTGTGTCATGATGCCTACCCCGTGCATCCAGACCAAGTCCATCAACCCCGGAAGCAGGCATCATGTCATCTGGAGCATGTCCAGCAACCCCTGTTAGGGGCTATCTGGGTACAGTCCTGGCGCCTGTGGTGCCAGGCTCATATGGGACATCAGTCCTGGCGCCATAGGCGCCAGGCTCATATGTTAAAACCTACCTGATGCAGACCATGCTGCAAGGAATCCAAGCCCTTGTGAGGCTTGGAAGGGACTACTTTACCTAGGGAACTATTTTGTTGCTTGGGTGTGGTTGTGGAGGAATACTTACCTGGGACTACTTTGGAGGCTATTTAAACCACGCCCGAAGAGCAGCACATGCTTCGCGTTATTCTGCATCCTGCAGCGTGATGCTCACCGTGCCTGCAGTCGGCATCCGGCATCCTGCCACGCCCGCTTCGAAGCCAGAGCGCTTAGAAAGAGGGAGAAAGAAGAAGAAAGGTTAGAACAAGAACGTTACTGGATTTCTTACCTGATTTCGGATTCAACTCGTCTTCGAACTAGAAAAATACTTCATTTTAAACGCGTTGCTTCGCCAGCAGCAGCGCCGCTCCATACTCACATTCCTCGCAGCACCACCACGGTCCGGCGCTGTCTCCATCACTTGGTTGCCGCATTCCAGCACCTAAGGGGGAACAAGAAAACGACAAGGAACAAACCAGGACAATCTCTTGCCATCATATAGTTACCTGATTTTACCACCGGAGGTATTCTCCACCAGAACGCCAAATCCTCTTTCGCCGCACCTGCATGTAAAGAGAAAGCAGCAAGTTAAACCTTGGCAACATTTACCGGACAGTGTTGGATAACAGACTCTTACCTGAGCGCTTTCAGCTGCCACAAGACTATCTTCTTTTGGGTCTAATCTGCAACAGAAACAAAGGAATTGGACAGAGTGATTATTCAGAAATTGTGAACTCTTTAGAATTATATACTTACAGCCTTTCGCCTGGAGGTTTTGAGTCAAGATTTGTCTAGAACTCTTCCAATATCCTCAAGCCAGTGAAGTAACTGGCCATCAACGCGCCCCTGCATTCCTCGCAGGATGGAGAGATCATCATACAAAACTATAAGGTGAGCTTTGTGAAAGGGAATATCGGAGGTGATAAGTGGGGAGGCAGTGAGGTGCTAATACTCGAATCCACGGGTGGCTAATTCCCTTTCTCCGTCTTTTGGAGACTACTTCTATGGGTCAAGCAGACGAAGCTAGGTGGGCCAGTCCAGTCAGTCATCTCTGCACTACGCATCACGCTGGTGGAGACCGTGGGAGTCCAGTTCCGTTCGACACCCCTGTGGGAGCCCGGTGAGCATAACATTCTGCTGCTATACAGGAAGGAAATGTGGGATCGAAATGCAGTCAGGTTCCGCTCCACTGGTAACCGTAGGGGCGTTAGTCCCAAGCTGGCCTCCAGTAGGTCACTGAGGCTGAAAAGCACTTGACACTGTACTCAGACTCTGAAGGGAAGCAGTGCTCCCTCACTTCATGACTGCAGCCTATCTATATGCAGGGAAGAATAATGCTGTTTTGATCACAAAAGAACATACAATAGATCAGAAATCTGATTTGACGGGAAGCAGTGAACTCCTTCCAATGGGGAGAGTTTGACATTCTGACCAGGTTGTGGAGGGGAGTTAATGGAACAGTCAATACATGGGTGGATTAACATAGATTAAGGACAACCAACATTAGACAGTTTTAAGAGCAGGTAGGTGGTACGGCCAGTAGAATCATTGCAGACGTGCTCTACAGCCAGGGGCCCACAATGGGGCTCTTGATAGTTCTGGGTGGGGTGTCAAGACGCCCTCTGAAATCCACATCCCAAGTTTCCCAGTAGAGGGGCACCCAGACTCTACCACTTCCCGAGCGATTTGGTTGGCTGACCGCAAAAACGTACCTTGGTGCAGGTGTGTCTGATGGAAGGATGGGGGTGCATACACATGGTTCTGAAAAGGTACTGGGACAGTGTTTCAACTATTAGACCGAAATCCAGACACTGGGACCAGGAAGAATGATGATCAATGCTCTGGACCAGTGTCCTCAGAACCTTTCAAAGCCTGAACCAAGGCGATTCACTGTGGTGCTCCTGGCCCTTGATCCGGCTCTCCTGAAGCTTCTAGGCTGCCTGGGTCACCTGACGCTGAAGTGGGCGGCGACAAAATTGGGAACCTTTACCCGAAAAAAAACGTATGTCCACGTTGACACTACCAACTTTACCAATACATTTTGCCGTGATTCAACACATGGCATGAGCGGTGACTCAATCGTAAGATAGACAAGATTCCTTGCAACCATCATCATTTCTTTGATGGAGTTTGAACAAGAAAGTACCTCCCACTAGTTCAAAGGGGGACAGTTTGCAAGAACTTACAACAGCAAATAAGTAACCGACGATACCCTATGGACATGAATAACACATCATCCCCTCGTCCTGAAGAAGGCCATTCTCACGTGAGCTTCAAGAAATAGCTTTATCTGGCCGAAACATTATAGTGTCGACAACATCCTTGTTGTAATGTTCAGTGTTTAATGTCACACTGTGGTCTCTGTACTCCAGAAATGCATCACACTCTGGATAGCACATGTTTGTATGTAAATGTATTGTCACAAATGATAGGAAACATGCTTTGTATGAGTTTAATCCTTTGGATTCAATTGGATGGTACGCATCAGTACTGCCATGTTTTGAAATTGACACAATGTCCTGTTTTGGGTTGTAATGTATATTATTAAAGAAATTGATATGTCTAATAAATAACCTAGGGTCAAAGACTTTGTTGACCCAACAGTAAAAGTTCCTGCATGTTGTGAGTGTGTGGTGTGTAAATCAAAGGATTTTATGTGTGATCTTATACCCTGATTATTAGCGCTATAGTTCAGACATTGGGGAATATGTTTGATAACTTGGTGAATTCATTTCAAACCATTTCAGCCGTAGTAGAAATGCCAAAGCGAAGTCGCGTGTAGCGAGATAGTCCTAGTTTAGTTGAAAATGTAGTTATAGCGGGATTCCGGATGGAATTCAAGTGCATATTATCCCTTGTTGAGGTCTAACTTAGAGAGTTTTGCTCCATGCAATAGGTGCATCATATCCGTCATTCTCAGCGCTGCGTGTCTTTCTCTTTCAATGGCTATGTTTGGTGCCCTCATAGCCACGCAGATGTGAATGGTGTTCATTTCTTTCTTGGGAACTGGAACGATGGGTGATACCCATGGTGTGGGTCCAGTTGCATGTTCTATGATGTCTTGGTTGAGGAGGAGGGTATCTGATTTTCTACTTGCCTTTGGATGTTCAATGGGATGCCTCTGTAATGTTGAGCCACCAGTTTGATATGTAATTTGATCTGTTTTTCTTTCAGCTTGCCTAGGCCTTTGAATAGTGACGGGAACATTTTCACCATCATGTCCTTTGGATTTGCAGTGTGCGTGGTCATGATTTGGTACATGATGTGCACCAGTCCCATCTGTATAGTGGACTTGAAACTGAGAATGCTGCCTCCAGGCACTTGGCCTTTGAGTACATATAGCGTCACCTTTGCCGTTTTATCCTTGTATTGCCTGTGGCCTTAAACATGCCCTTGCAGTTTAGTGGCGTGTTTGTGCCATAAGGGTAGATGTCAGATGGCTGTAGTGTCCCCTTATTTTTAGTCCTTAGTAGGTTTCTTTGCTTACCACATTTACTGTGGTTCCTGTGTCAATTAGGATTTCACAAGGGCTTCCATTTATTTGCAGCAGTAAAGCTGGGCTGTATTCAGTTGCAATCTTGTTGCCTATGGCGTGTACGTAGCTCTCTTTTCGATCACCACTGGATGATGATGAATCTGAGTGATTATGCCGTCTGGGCGATGCCTCTATGTATCTTACTTTGTGGCGAGTTGATCTTCTCCTTGAGTCATCCGGCGAACGTCTTCGATGGGTGTCGTCCCTTCCTATCTCTTTGTTGTCTGTATTTATGTGGAGATTCCCACTTTCTGCTGGTAGACAGACGTCTTTGGCTAGTGGGAGACCTCCACTGTCTGGAACTGGAGTCTTCTCATCTCCTGCTTTGCTCCCCTCGAGTAGGGGATTTCTGGAAATATTTCAAATTTTTACACAAAGACTGAAAATGATTTTCACCTCCACATTTGTCACAGTTGTGTCCTAGAGCCGGGCATGGGCCTACATGAGGGTAATTGTATCCACAGCGATAACACTTTTCTGGTTCTTGCATCTGCTCTTTTCCAGATGATCGCATTTGACAGAGGGGTGTGGCACGTGCTGTCTGCGTGATTTTGATGTTGGCCAATGATTCTGTCTGCACCTGCTCAGATAGTTTCTTGTAGCTTAAGGAAATTATCGACCCCCACCCACCACAGTCCCATGAAATCGGGGGCATTGGGCAAGTGGGTGTTCTGGGACCCGTCGAAAACCATCTCTAAAAATGTTAACAGCCTTTCAATGCCACTGCCCTTTCTTATTGGGAAGCTGTCCAGCCCATATGACTATCACTACTGAGAGACTATGTGAATTTCTTGTACTGTTAGAATTGCACACATAATCTAACAGTGAAGTGCAGTTATAACTTTTATCTTTATATCATGGCGTTTTGGTTACCTTTAAAATGTGCCTATGACGAGCAGGGAAAATAGGTATTTTTCTACCATGTTTTATGTTTTACTTGTGCACTTTTGCATTTACCGCAAAGGGCTAGTAAAGGTGGCTAGCACCCTGAGATGGTCGTGCTGCAGGTTTCTGTTCGTCCTTTGGCTACATTGTTCTTTGGCCGCCTTCCTACCTTCTCGGGTCAGAAATAGCCCTTTCCAGGGAAAGCTGCTACTTTCCGAGGTTAAGAGCGGGTTTCTCTGAGAGCCTGGATGTGGGGGCTTGGAGAGTCTGGTCTCGGTTCACATCCTGGTGCCTGAATGTCCTTTGCTGGGCATATGTTGTTGCCAGTGGCTATCCATGACTGGATAGCCACTGCCAGTTTAAATGATGCAGATCCCTGTCCAGTCTTTCAACTCAGCCTTGTAGTAGATCCACGCCTCTGGGAATAAAACAGATTATAGGCACTCGCTATCTTCAATCTGGTGCACCATGCTCTTCGTCTATTTTGATCCTCAGCTCACGTCATCAGAGAACGTGAATTTGGTCATATTCTAGCATTTAATAGTCTTGAATGGAAAAAACTTGGCACCCATGATGTTCTCTCTTTGCAACTTGACAAGGATGCCTCCGCTTCTCACATCTACTGTTCTTAGCAGCTGATAACCAGTTCTTGGCTGCTTCCAGTCTTTGACACCAAGCCAAGAAACCTCTACGGCCTTGCTTCGAGTTTAAAACTATTCTTTGCTGTGACACACCTAGCCTTCAATTCATCTCCTTCCATGGAGACTTGCTTACTAAATTATATCATTGAATGTCCAGAACTCTATATACATGTTAGCGGCACCCCCTGCAGTCTATATACTACTTATAGCCAGCCTTATGAATACTTTCCGGATTCAAAAACACCTAGAACTACATAAACTCTTAGGAGATAGACAATCTGGCTTCCGCCCATTACACGGAACGGAAACTGCCCTAATTGATTTAAAATCCCAAATTAATGAGCTGAGAGACAAAGGGAGGACAGTACTTCTGCTACTTCTTGATCACTCAGCAGCCTTTGATCTAGTGGACCATAAGGTCCTCTGCAGACACTTGGATTCTGCCGCTCACTTCTCCCATGAGGCCATCAGTTGGATTGAGTCATTCCTGAGCGAGAGAACCATGAGAGTATTCTCTCCATCAGCAGCCGCTGACCCTACCCCCATCTTGTGTGGTGTTCCTGAAGGCTCTTGTGTCTCCCCAACTCTATATAACATCTTCACCAAGCCCCTGTTCGATGATTTGGACCATCTGGGTATCACCTACACTAACTATGCAGATGATACACCGATCCTCCTCCTGCTTTCTGGGGATCATAGCAAGGACGCGGAATTGGTGAATAGGGTTTATCTCCTCATCCAGGCATGGATGGCCACTCTTGGCCTCTGCCTGAACGATGATAAGACTGAGTTGATAATCTTGGGCGCTCATACCAACATTAAAAAACTAGGCCAAGAATTTTCCTCATTTAATATTGACGGGAATATCATCCAAGTTTCCAAGGAAGTAAAAACCCTTGGTTTCTACCTTGAATCCACTTTGTCATTTGATAAACAGGTAAAATCCTTGGCCTCCACCACGGCCTACACTTGCAAGCTGATAAGAGCCAGTATGCCATTCCTCTCCAATGACAGCTGCATGATCCTGGCCAGAGCTTTAATACTCTCTAGAATTGACGACTGTAATGCCCTATACAGTGAAGCAAATAAAACAACCACCCGGAGGTTACAAACATTACAAAATAACGTCTTGAGAGCAGCACTCGGCATAAACAAAATATCCCATATCTCCTCCATCAGATGCCAACATAAATGGCTGTCTACTGATAATAAACTTCAGCTAAAGATGCTATCTCTGACCCACAAAGCTCTAAACAACGCTGCGCCCAGTTACCTTACAGATAAACTCCACAGGAAAATCTCCCCCAGACCATCCAGAGCTGGCAACGCCAACTGCCTGGCAATACCTAGATACAGGCTTACCACGATCGGGGGAAATAGCTTCCCAGTGAAGGCAGCCAAAACCTGGAACCTACTGCCACAAGACCCGAGAGTTGATCAACCCTACCTACATTTCAGAAAAAAATGTAACTAAACATATCCTCTCCACTGACCCCTAGTCGCTCACCACCTGACGCTGACTATTCCCACTTGCCCCTGTGTCATTGCTCAGATGACTGTTACCTAATCTAGTGTAATACTAACGCACTGTAAATACCTAGCGTAATATCTGGTAAAATGTACTCTTGTATATTCTGTATCTATGTTATGTTACTTTGCATTTATATAGCGCCATATGTACCATTGGTATGGTCTCAATGCGCTGGTAGGTTGAACGCCCTTGGGAACCGAAGTTCAGGTCAGTAGAGAGAATAGAGAGAGTCAAAAGGTGCGTGGTGAGCACCGGATATGTGTGCAGCTGGTGTGGCATTCGTGTGATAGCTGCTTCTTAGTGGTAGGTGTGGTGGTTGAGAGATCAGGAGTATGTGTTCGTTCTGGCAGGTTGTTATCCAGACCGGTTTTGGCTGCGTTAGGCCTGAGGAGAAACGCCTAGGCTGGTGGGCGTGTAACCAGCAGTGTTTAGTTAGGGTGATGTGGCAAATGATGGTATGAGAACAGCTATACCGAATGGTGTCATAGTATCGCTGTGTTCTATTTGAGTGGTGGTGTAAAGAAGAGCAGCTATGGCCAGAAGTACCCGGCAACTAACTAAAGAAGGGCTCACGCCGTACCTATTAGTGCCGGCCCTCCAGGCCCCCAGCTCTAACGACCCTGAAACTCTTGCTGATGCGTTTACCACAATCATCTCTCAGGCAGTGGAAGCTATTGCACCTCTCGCCCTGAAAAAGGCCAAACGAACTAAGCACTCCAACGATCTATACGACCTTAGAGCAAAGAAAAGGGCAGCGCTTTCTCACTGGAAAGCAGACCCCAATGACATCACCAAATCTACCTTCAAAACCATATCTATAGAATACAAAACAGCAATCATTACAGCAAAAGCCTCTTCGTTCAACTCAAGAATAGCTAATGCTAAATCTGATAGGAAGGACATTTTTGCCTTCTTTAGGGAACTGGAAACTCCCACTACCAACACTCCACAAGGATGAAAAGTGGTGCAACCAAATCCAAACAGCCATGCTGGACAAACTCGCCGTGCTCCAGAACAAAATGTTATCCCATCAACAAGCCCTTAGTCACCAGATAACCCTGGCACAGTCTATGACCAGCAATAACGCCCCATCCTTCGAGTTTAAGGACATGAGCGAACAAGAGGTTATCGCTCTCCTGAATTCATTTAAACCATCCACCTGCAAGAGGGATGCTTGCCCAGCTCAACTTATTAAAGATTGCGCCGGCCCTCTTGTCCCCTTTCTCACTGCATTCATCAATGCATGATTACAAACAGGCCACGTCTCCACCAGTCTCAAGGAAGCATGGGTACTCCCCCTTCTTAAAAAACCAACCCTAGACCCAAATGTCCCAGGGAATTATAGACCTATCACGACAGTCCCTTTCCTCTTAAAAATTCTGGACAAAGCAGCTTACTTGCAAATCCAGAGGTTTCTCAAAACCGACAAGGTGCTTGGTCTAAGACAATCAGGATTCCGCCCAGGGCATGGCACTGAAACTGCTCTCATAGACCTAAAAAATCAAATGGACGACTTGAGAGACGCAGGCAAACCTGCGCTCCTCCTGCTGCTTGACCTATCAGCGGCTTTTGACCTCGTAGATCACAATACTCTGTCACCACCTCTCCACTGCCGCCAACTTCTCCCCTACAGCCATAGCTTGGATCACCTCGTTTCTTCAGGAAAGGGTTATGAAAGTCTTCTCCGACTCAGCCTGTGCACTCCCAAGCCTCAACAAATGTGGAGTCCCTCAAGGATCCTGCATTTCCCCCACTCTATATAACCTGTTCACCAGGCCACTGATCCTGGACGCCCTGGGCATCATGTATACCAACTATGATGATGACGACACACAGGTCCTCATTCCCCTTACAGGTGACTATGAAGTCGATAAGGCCATCCTCGAGTCAACCTACTCTACAATTCAAACGTGGATGGCAGAAAACTGGTTATGCCTCAATGGGGATAAAACCGAACTTCTGATAATTGGTTGACCAGCCACACTTAAGAAGTTAAACAGTACAGCTCCTTTACCATTGACCACTCGTCAATCCCAGTACTGCAAACTGTAAAAACCCTAGGAGTCTACCTCGACTCTGACCTCTCAATGAACAGACAAGTCAATGCCATTGCCTCGACCTCTGCATATCATTCCAAACTGTCTCCAGAGCCCTGGTTCTCTCTAGGTTTGACTATTGTAACAGCCTCTATCTAAATCTACCTGCCTCCACTCTCCACCCTCTGCAACTTATCCAGAACAGGACTGCAAGACTTGTCCTTGGCCTCAAGCCCTGGGATCGTATCTCTCCAGGACTAAAATCTCTGCACTGGCTCCCAGTGGCTGCGAGGATTAAGTGCAAAACCCTCTGCATTGTACACGATGCCTTCTGGGGTCTGGGGCCGCAATACCTTCAACTCTCTCTTCCTAAATATCTTCCTTCTCGAGCTCTTCGCTCATCCGCCTCCAACTCCCTCAGTGTCAGTCGCTTCTCCAAGCAACGAGTTGGTGGAAGATTACTCTCTTCGGCTGGGACCTCTCTCTGGAACAGACTTCCTGCCTCCCTGAAACTCGAGGAGAACCATCTCTGGTTCCCGAAGCACCTCAAAACCTTCCTCTTCTCTCCCCTGGTTATTTTCTGACTGAAACTGCTTGGGTTACCTGGCCACCCTTTCTGATCTCTGGCCCAGGCCCCATCAATTTGCCCATTGTACTGCCTCCCTGGCAACCCCTGCACCTGGGCACCGTTCTGTATCCCTACAGTCCCCCTACCAGCACTTTTTGTCTGCACTTCCTTGCACTTGCCACCAGCTGGCCGTTTATTTATTTTCTTATTTATTCCACTTTTTTCGATTGTACTGCACTTTCCCCTCTCCCTTCCCCTCCCCGCACTTTTCCTTTTCCCTCCTTCCCATGCACTTGCGCGATCTGAATGACACTTGGCCTAGTAGGATCGCTGTCTCTCCTCCCCTTGTTTTCCCCCCCCTTGCCTCGTCGCGCCTTGAAACACTTGTGTATAGGTGCGTTATAAATGCCATATCATATATCATATAATATCATATCAATGCTATTAGACCTTATCTCTCGAAGCCCAACTGTCTTGACATTGCAAGAGCAATAATCGGATCAAGATTAGACTACTGTGATGCCCTCTCCCTAGGAACCTCCAATACAAACCTCTCCAAACTACAGACAGTCCAGAATAACGCCCTTAGGGCAGCCGCTGGCATCTCCAAAAGGGAACACGTTTCAGACACAAGAAAACAAGTCCATTGGCTCTCCATCAAGGAGAGGATAGCCTTCAAAGCCCTGGCCGTAACACACAAATGCTTCCACAACCAGGCACCCCAATACGTGGTGCAAAGGGTTATTAAGCAAGAACCTATGAGACCCACCAGATCAGCCTATGCCATGGGTGCACAACATACGGCCCGCGGGCCAGTTGCGGCCCGCCATGCCCTTTTGACAGGCCCGCGAGGCACAAAGACTTTCCTAATGGAGGGCGGTCCGCGGCCGCCCTCCATTAGGAAAGTCTTTGTTGTCTTCCGGGCCGGTGAAAACACTGGCCCTCATTGGCTCAGCACACAAACGCATCACGTCGCTCCTACGAGCCACGTAATGCGTGTGTGCTGCACCAATGGAGGGCCAGCACTACGGCTGGCGTGGCCCATAAGGCTTGATGCCGGAAGGCATTTCAGCCTTGGACCATGCCAGCCGTAGTGCGATTCCAGCGACTTCCAGCTTAACTGCTGCTTACCTGCCTGCCTTCCAGCACGTCTCCGGTAAGTGGTCTGTTTGTGTTTGTGTGTCGGGTTTGTTTTGCTTTATGTTTGTGTGTATGAATGTTTGTGTTTGAATGTATTTTGTGTATGTTGAGATGCGGGGGTGGGGGGGTGTGTCGGATGTGTATGAATGTTTGTGTTTCAATGTATTTTGTGTATATGTTGAGATGAGGGGGTGTGTCGGATGTGTATGAATGTTTGTGTGTTGAATGTATTTTGTGTGTATGTTGAGATGCGGGGGTGGGGGGGTGTGTCGGATGTGTATGAATGTTTGTGTTTGAATGTATTTTGTGTGTATGTTGAGATGCGGGTGTGGGGGGGTGTGTCGGATGTGTATGAATGTTTGTGTTTGAATGTATTTTGTGTGTACGTTAAGGTGCGGGGTGGGGGGTGTGTCGGATGTGTATGAATGTTTGTGTTTGAATGTATTTTGTGTGTATGTTGAGATGCGGGGGTGGGGGGGGTGTGTCGGATGTGTATGAATGTTTGTGTTTGAATGTATTTTGTGTGTACGTTAAGGTGCGGGGTGGGGGGTGTGTCGGATGTGTATGAATGTTTGTGTTTGAATGTATTTTGTGTGTATGTTGAGATGCGGGGGTCGGGGGGTGTCCGATGTGTATGAATGTTTTGATTTAAATGTTTCTGTGTGTGCTGAGTTGGGGGGTGGGGGTTCGGGCTGTATGGGTGCTTGTTTGAGAGTTTGCTGATTTGGGGGGGTGGGGGGTTCGGGTCTGTATGGGTGCATGTTTGTGTGTGTGCTGAGTTGGGGGGGTGGGGGGGTTTCGGGTCTGTATGGATGTTTGTGTGTGTGCTGATTTGGGGGGTTCAGGTCTGTATGGGTGCATGCTTGAGTGTGTTTGGGGCATAGTGTTTGGTTGGGGGTGAGGGGGCCACGGGGCATAGTGTTTGTTTGGGGTTGTGAGCCATGGGGCATAGTGTTTGGAGGTGAGGGGGCCATGGGGCATAGTGTTTGGTTGGGGGTTAGGGGGGTGAGGGGGCCATGGGGGTATAGTGCTTGGTTGGGGGCGAGGGGGCCATGGGGCATAGTGTTTGGTTGGCGGTGAGGGACAGGGGGCATAGTGTTTGGTTGGGGGTTAGGGGGGGGGTGAGGGGGCCATGGGGGTATAGTGTTTGGTTGGGGGCGAGGGGGCCATGGGGCATAGTGTTTGGTTGGCGGTGAGGGACAGGGGGCATAGTGTTTGGTTGGGGGTGAGGGACAGGGGGCATAGTGTTTGCTTTGGGGGTGAGGGACAGGGGGCATAGTGTTTGCTTTGGGGGTGAGGGACAGGGGGCATAGTGTTTGCTTGGGGGGTGAGGGGGCCATGGGGCATAGTGTTTGGTTGGCGGTGAGAGACAGGGGGGTATAGTGTTTGCTTGGGGTTGAGGGGGCCATGGGGCATAGTGTTTGGTTGGGGGTGAGGGGGCCATGGGGCATAGTGTTTGGTTGGGGGTGAGGGGGCCATGGGGCATAGTGGTTGGTTGGGGGTGAGGGACAGGGGGCATAGTGTTTGCTTGGGGGTGAGGGACATGGGGCATAGTGTTTGGTTGGGGTGGGGGCCATGGGGCATAGTGTTTGGTTTTGGGTGTGGGGCCCATGGGGCATAGTGTTTGGTTGGGGTGAGGGGGCCATGGGGCATAGTGTTTGGTTAGGGGTGAGGGGGCCATGGGGCATAGTGTTTGGTTGGGGGTGAGGGGGCCATGGGGCATAGTGTTTGGTTGGGGTGAGGGACAGGGGGCATAGTGTTTGCTTGGGGGGTGAGGGACAGGGGGCATAGTGTTTGGTTGGGGGTGGGGGCCATGGGGCATAGTGTTTGGTTGGGGGTGCGGGGGCCATGGGGCATAGTGTTTGGTTAGGGGTGAGGGGGCCATGGGGCATAGTGTTTGGTTGGGGATGGGAGCCATGGGGCATAGTGTTTGGTTGGGGGTGAGGGGACCATGGGGCATAGTGTTTGGTTGGGGATGGGAGCCATGGGGCATAGTGTTGCACTCCAAGAGTGAACTCAATAATAAAGCTAAAACAGGCACAGTTAGGAGATGTACATCCTTTGCTTTTTTGAGGAAACCTGACTCAACGAAGGCCATACTCCTCTTGGGTAACCCAAACAGCAAACTATAGCAGTCCAAAATAACGGAATGTCCAATCAAGGGTCAATAAAATATATATAATTTAATTAAACAGACGATATACAATAACTAAATCGAAATGAATGATAGCAATGGAAAATGTGTAGTACAAAATGTAAGTTTGAAATGCAATAAAAATCGTTACCCCTCAAAAACATATCTTTTTCCATGTGTTTAATACAAATTGGGGGTTGAAAAAGCCTCCTGACATGTCCCGCTACCGCCCCGCCCACTTTTACTTTTCGGCCCACTATAGCCCTCATGTAAGGTACTTTCGGCCCTCTGTCAAAATCAGTTGTGCACCCCTGGCCTATGCGAACAGGATATCCGTTCCTAAAACAAAGAGAGCGCGAGCAGGAGGATCCAGCTTTCCAGTTCTGGCAGCAACACACTGGAATGCCCTCCCTCCACACGCTAGGAATACTGTATCTCACCTGGCATTCAGGAAACTAATCAAAACCCTGCTGTTCACCTGAGGCCTCATTAGATCACCTGACTGCTGCACTCCATTACCACAAGCTAGTGCACTCTCCTATACCAATTTCTCCACTTGTAACTAATGCAACATTGTTTATTAAGCTCAATGTAACCAAGAGCTAACCATCTCTGCGTAACTAAACCAAATATGTGCATATAAGACAATCTCTGCAACAGCGCTTCAATGCCTGCGGGCTGCTTGTGCGCTTTACAAATGCAAATAAATAAATAGAGTAAGTGTGGAGATGTGAATATGGTGGTTTACATTAGATCGAGCCCACTCCAATAGTTCCATGTACTCCCATCTGTTCCAAGTACTCTGACTGTTTCAAGCATTCAAAACCGTTCCTTTCAATGCTCTTCCAAACGTTCCATGCTCTCCAAACCATTCCATGTAAGTCACGCGTGGACTTATGCCATTCCATGCACTCGCATCCGTTCCATGCACTCGCATCCGTTCCATGCACTCGCATCCGTTCCATGCACTCGCATCCGTTCCATGCACTCGCATCCGTTCCATGCACTCGCATCCGTTCCATGCACTCCAACCCGTTCCAAGCACTTCAACCATTTATGCACTCCTACCAGTTTATGCACTGTTCCTTTCATTCGTTCTAGCCACGTTATCCTTTTTCCATGCATCATCCATCCACATACCTCATCTTCACACGTTCCATCCACTTAACTGGTTCCACCCATTTTACACGTTCTCTCCACTTCACCCACTTCATCGGTTCCGAACACATCACCCGTTCATCCACCTACATCATCAGTTCTGCCATTTCACCCATTCCACGTGAGATTTATATATGTACATTGGATATTGTTTTATTCTGTAACCTGTAAGCTTTACATTTTTCTTATCGCTGCGCCCTGTTACCCACGGGTCTGGTGTGCATAAAAAGTGAATAAACAAACAAACTTAGCATACTTGCGTTACAGCATCTGTACAATTGTAAAACGACTTCTGTTTTCTGCCGTGCTCTTCACACGTGCAATCTTCGTTCCGCACATGAAAGCTTACTCGATTCTTTATTCCGACTTTAGATTCTTCGTCTATACATTCTTATCTCTGATCATCCTTTTCAGTGCGTCACACTCCTCTTCCGTGACGTCACCAGCTCCTTTCTTTATTACATTTTATTGGTATTATATGGTTAAACTTTAGAGAAAGACCTTTTGCCATTTTCCACATTTTCACATAAAATGTACATCGCTTAGGTCAGTCCAATATCATATAGATAATTTATCCATCTTCAACAGTTTAAGAGCTGCTTATTTGTTTGTTGCATCAATCCGCTTGAATATTAAGATTAGTAGTCTTGTAAGGGCCAAGGTTATTGACATTTTGTCACCCTCTACAAGTATTTGCCACTATTCATCCACAGATCTAGGGCTGTACTTGATGATCATTTCTTTCATGAGTTTCATTCTCAAATCTTGTGTTGCAGAACATTCCAGTACCAAATGCTTTAATGACTCCGTCGTAGCTTCTGCTTGGCATAATCTGCATGTCGCAGATCCTCGAGGGGTTTCTCAAAATCTCACAATTTCTCTAGTAGGAAAAAGATTCCGATAGCAGCTTGGAAAAAGTTGAAGGTATTTTGGTAAGGAATGTAAATGTCTAGATTCTTGCAGGAGTCTGCCATATTGTTTATATCGCTGTCTTTCGTCCTGTGGAAGAATCCAATCTCGCATATAATTTTTTTTTTTTGTTTTTTTGTTTTACTTTGTCCGGTTTCTATAACAGTGTGTCTTTGGATTCACCCAAGTCTGATAATATAGCTTGGCAGATAACTTTCCATTCCATGAGGGTGGTCTCTGTTGTCCCTTCTAAAGCCTTCTTTAGATATCATATCATATTCTTTAGTACCACAAAACCTCCCTTTGGCCGTTCGTCGATACACTTCCTATAGAGTGCAAGAGATTTCCACGTTACTATGGCCTTTAATGATATTATTTATTTATTGCATTTTTAAAGCGCTCACACAGCCCGTGGGCATCGAGGTGCTGTTACAGGAATTGTTTGTTTTTTAGTTGCGTAATTGTTTTTTTTCTTTTCTTAGTTGTGTATTTATAACGCGCTTAAATACCCAGAGGTTTCTAAGTGCGGACCCTGGGATCGATCCTGTGTTGCTTTGTGTCATTTTGCTTCCAAGGCGAACACGTTGCCACTGAGCTATCCTCCCGGGACAAGACCCAGTTCCATACGAATTGACTGAATTGGAGTACTTTTTGGAAGGTGGAGTACTTTCTTCCAGAGGATGCCTTCAATCTTTGGCCAATTCTTCACCCCAAAGGTGAAAAAGGTTTCTGCACTGTATGTTAGGATGGGCATCATCTTCATCCTATAAAAGGAAATCAGGGGATCGAGAATTCACAGAATCTTCAGCAGCAGGATTCTACCTTGTCCCGCTAAGCCGTTTCCTTTCCTTCTTAGCGCTTCTAGTCTTGGAGCGTCACTCTTGCTTGTGTTTAAACACACACCAAGGTAGGTGAATGACTTCACCACTGATATTTTCTCACCCCGCAGGTAGCAAACCTTTAGCTTTTTCTGTCCGTATCCCACAGCGTCGCCGAAAAGCATTATCCTTGATTTTTTTGGATTTATTGTAAGTCCATTTAAGTTAACGTAGGCTTGTAGGGCATCCACTTGCCTTTGGGGGCCAATTGGTGTTTGGTCCACCAGGACGATATCGCCAGCATATAATAATCATCCTACTCCCATATTTGCTATTTTCGGGGGAAAGCAACGAATATCTTCAAACGCTTGATCTATGTCGGATATGAACAGGTTGAACAGCTCGTGGGCCAGTAGGCAACCTTACTTTAGCCCAATGTTCATTTGGATCGCCCAGTTACTGACCCTGAGCCATTCATCCTATCTTTCACGGTGGTATCTGAATAAAGATCTTGAATTGGTGCCAAGAGTTCGTCCGGACAACCCCACTGGCCAAGCTTGTTCCATAGCTTAGGACGTGAGACTGTTTCGAAGTCCTGTGTTGGCTCTATAAACGCAATCAAGATTTTCTCCTGTTTCCTCCTCTCTAGTCGGGCCTTCAGAATGTTTATGATAAAGATGTCAAGAGATGTTCCGATACCTTTTGCAAATCCAGCTTGCCATTCATCCCTGTGGCCAGATGTAACAGTCCACTTCACCACAAGCTTCAAGATGAGAGATGCAAAAATCTTTCCCGCGACGTCCAGCAACGCAATTGGCCTGTAATTACTTAGATCCAACCTTTCTCCTTTCTTATAGATAGGAATTATCACTGATGACTTCCATGATGTGGGAATCCTTTGTGATTTAACAATGTGCTCAAATAGAGTGAGAAAAAATCTAGACCACTGCTGTATACCTTGTTTTAGCATCACATTAGTCATCCCGTCGGGCCAGGTGCTCGCAAATTGCTGGATTTGTTAAATAATGTCATATGTAGATCTAAAATCCATATTTAGATTATTCCACTTCTTGCTTTTTGATAGAATCAATGCCAGATCCCGTTGATCTGGATCATGGAACTTGTTTAAGTGCTCCATCCATATCGTCGCCGAGATCGGGTTTAGCAACAGGGCTTCCCGTGGAGTGTCAAGGTGGTTAATGGTTGCCCAAATTTCTGCCGTGTTTTCGGAGCATTTCTTCAGCATCTTTTTGTAGGTTTTTTTTTTTGTAAAATTTCAGCCAATTCTGGCACTGTTGTCTTAATTTATGAATTGATACCCTGGCTTTAAATGAGTGTTATTTTATTTAAACCCTGGATTTGATGGTTCAAGGTCTGGTTGCGTCGTAGCGATGGCGATGACGCATTTGTTATTGGTTCACTCTCTCTTCTTGATTTTAAAGGCGTTGAATAGACATGAATAATCTAATCTCAGCTCAGGCCCATTGGTTTCTAGATGGAAGTTTTTCAGTTAAGCCTGCAATTTTGTGTGCTTCGATTTTCAGTCTACTTCTACCAGGGGTGACTCCCAGTTCTTAAGCTGGCAAACGGGGTCCCACGTCATGCTTAATAAGTTGTGATCACTTGTGGGCATAGTTAATATTGTCATGGTTTGCACTGCGTTAAGCATGTTCCGTGATGTACAAATATAATCAAGAATGTGTCCCCGTTGCTTCCGCTTTCTGGTTATCGGCCCGGGCGTGTCCCCCTGGAGGTTACCATTCAAGATGACCATCTCCCTTGAGTGAGAGTTTTTATCCAGACCAAACCCCTTCTTTCTGCCGACGTTGTAGTTACAGAGTCAGCCTCGATTAATAGTCCATTGGTATCCCAGCAAATACAATTTAGGTCGCCACATAAGATGAACCACGTTTCCTTCCATTTAGCTCTTTGGGTGTCAATCAAATCAGCCACCTGGTCTGTAAAGTCTGAGCAATCCACATTTGCGGGGTTCCAACATAGGTTAATCACAATCAACATTTTCTCCACCCTTTCTTTGCCAGCAGTTATCCTGCCCGCCAGTAATAGCTCATCCAAAAGGGTAAATTGAAGCTGATGCTGTATTGCTATTGTAAGGCCTGACATTGGTCTTCCTTTATGGCCTTTCAAGGCTGGATTTAAATAGACTGCATAGCCGTCCAGGATGGGTGGCTCTCGTAGCCATGTCTCCTGGATACATATGATGTCATGTTTTCCAATTGCAAGATCCCCAGTGGCAAACACATGGGGAAAAGACCCTGGTGTTTCAGCTTGCCACTGTCGGGGTTTTATCTTCTGACGGGCCATGACACTATGTGGACTTGCTCTTCGCAGCCAATAGTCCCGCCAACCATTTCCAATGTTCATCCGTTCCCTCATTTTCCTTAGATTTCTTGAATTTAGGATGATCAACCAATTTCCCTTTATTTTTCTGTGCATTCCGTCTGGGAGGTCTGTCTATTTAGACCCCTTTCTTTCACCTGGGCCCTTTCATACCTACACAAGCCAAGTTGCAACGGGTTTCCTCTTGATCTTGGCAATGTTATTTTGTATTCTCTTCTTTGGGATTTTAGTTCTGTAAGGTCAAAACCCAAGGGTCTCAGTCATCTGGCTTCATCTTTTAGAGGTTGCCTGATCAAAGGTGTCGATGGATAAAGAACCACTCTGTCCGTTGTATCTTCCTGCATCTTTATACTTCTTCAGGCCGTTCTCTTAAGAGCCCATCCGCCTTTGAGGATACCTCACATAGTCTTCTCAACGGATATCTTGCCTCAAAGATTCTTCGCAGTATAGGTACCATTACTGGCGTTGCACATGTCATGACTTCTGGTTTCCAACATATAGGTAGAATAGGGGCGGGACGTTCTGTAGAGTCATTCAGCTCCTCTACACTCTCCTTCACCACCAGAGTTTTCCCCACTTCTCTCAAGCACTCTCTTGGGCAACCTCTGCTCAAAAACCTTCCGCCAACCCTTCCATTCAAGCAAACAACCGACCGATCTCTATCACTCACTTCCTGTGAAAACTCCTTGAGAAGTTGGCTATCTCTCAGCTTACCCTCCACACTGAATCTGTTGGTTGTCTCCATGACCATCAGTCTGGCTTCAGAGCATCCAGAGGCACGGAAACTGCTCTTCTGAACATCCGTGAAAACCTGCTCTCAAATCATGACTCTAATTCTCCCTCTGTCCTCATTCTTCTTGACCTCTCCTCTGCTTTCGACACAGTAACCCACAACATCCTGATATCTTGTCTCTGTGACACCCTGGGGATCACAGATCAGGCCCTGGCATGGCTTGCCTCCTTTCTCTCTGACCGTCCTTCCCAGGTGGAACTGGGGTCTTTTCTCTGCTATCACTCTCTCAACTTGTGCTGTCCCCCAGGGATCTAACCTATTCCCCTGGTTCTTCAATGTCATACATGGCCCCTCTGGCCTGCATGATCTCTGCCTTCACCTCCAACTTTCAGTGTTATGCAGATGACGCACAGCTCTCTTTCAGTCTACCCTCGGCCTCCTCCTCGCTCATCCCTGACTGTCCGCTATTTACTACTGGTGTGCAGCAAACAATCTCTCCCTCCATGCCAGCAAGGCAGAGATCGTCCTCATTGGGATCCCTGCTCCCGCCTTCCCACTGTCACTATGGACTGCCTCCTTTGGCCCAGCGCCTTCACCCACTAGTGAGGCAAAAAATCTAGGGGTCATCTTCAATTCCACTCTCTCCTCCTCGCACACCTCCAAAAAATTCTACCAGCTGCACCAACTCAGGTATTTGACCTTTTCTCACCTTCCCCCAGAGGCTTACCATCTGCAGAGCCCTGGTTCTTTCTAAACTGGACTATTGCAAAGTCTCTTTCTCAATCTTCCTACTTCCACTCTCCGACCTCTACAACTCATCCAGAACAGAACCGCAAGACTTATCCTTGGCCTCAAGCCCAGGGACTGCATCTCTCTGGCACTGAAATTCCTCCACTGGCTCCCTGTGGCTGCAAGGATAAAGTTCAAAACTCTCTGCATAGTCCACAAGGCTTTCTGGGGCTGGGGCCCCCACTATCTACAACTCTCTCTCCCTAAATACTCTCCTTTTTAGAGCCCTCCGCTCGTCGTCCTCCAACTATCTCCGGGTGAGCAGATTTTTGAAACAGATTTGGGGGTAGATCTCTTTCCTCTGCAGGGGCTTCCCTCCTTGCCTCTCTCCGTCTTGAGCCTGATCACCTTAAGTTCTGGAAACTCCTCAAGACCTTCTTCTTCTCTTGCTCCCCTCTCCCTTGTTAACCCCCTCTCTCTATTCTTGCCTACTGCCCTCCTCCCTCTCTCCCTAACTCAGCTCCGTTCAGACTGGTCGCCTGCTGCACCTCTAGAGCCACACAGGTTTCAGGCTCTCCCGCCAGTCCTTGCACTTGCCCTCAGGTCTCTGCTCCCCACCCACCACTTCTGTACTACTTTACTCATTCCTCGAGAATGGTACCCTCTCAGCACTTAACCAAGGGCCTTGGACTGGGCGCACTTGTTCCCTTTCCCCACCTCCCATCATTCCATGTCTGGCACTTACGTTACCTAGAATGTACTGGGCCTGGACTGCCAGTCTTAGTAGGGCAGTTTTATGTTTCTGTATATCCTTCTCCTTTTCACCCCCTGCCTATTGCCTTACCATCTGTCATGCACTGCACTATTTGGAACATTATTGGCCGGGTACGATAGCTTAAGGACTGTATGTTCTTCTCCCTCTCCTCCCCCTTCGCTCCTTCCTTTTTGTCTTACACCTGCACTTGTAGTAAGGCTGTCAGGCCAAGTTTGCTAGTCATTGTTGCAAGATCATTCGGAAATGTTATAACCTAAGAATGACTCGTAATTCCCCTGTTCCCGTCCCGCCTTGAAGCACTTTGTAGCACTTCACCTGTGTATAAGTGCTCTATAAATAAACATTTACAGAAGTTGAGCGATTAAGATTTCGTCTTCTTGACACCATTGAAATGTCTCTTTCCCAGATTGGAACATTTCAGAACCGTTCCTTCTCCTTTCTTAAGGTGTATAATCACTTTAATACTTTACGTGATTGTTAATTCAATGAACAGTTCAAACAGAGACTTTCGAAAACACGTTCCACTCCTTTCAGACCCACGCGACCACTCCGCTACAATGTATGCTTTCACAATCAATGGTTCCTTCACAGCACTCATGGTCAGTTTCACACTGGGTTTCCTGGTCTCTGAAACTCACCGGCTTCCTCTGCGGACTCCCCACATATTGCGCTGGACTTGCTTCAACTTTATTGCCTCCAGGGTTCCCTCCTCTGCCCCTGAGACACTCCTGCGCTCTCGCAGCGCGATGGGAGACTGAGCACTCTGCCTCTCGATAGAAGGCGGGCCATTCAGCATGCCGCTTTCTCTTGCCTTGCAGTTGCGCCACAGAACTCGTGTTCTCACGCCATCCCAGTTGTGACCACGAGCTTCTACAGTCCCTGGTATTCCAACCCTTGTCACATGGCAGCTCTGCATACAATGGCGCCAACCTTTTATACACCTGAGGTTTGTTAATGAGCTGCAGGTGTGGGTCCTCTTTCAATGGGCTGACTATAGTTAGGTTTATTAGTGAGCCGTGCCTGGTCTTGGTAGTGGTATTCCTCTGAGGCTCTCTTCCTCATCTCAGTACCAGAGTGGTGTAGATGCATGATGGTGTTTATAACTCCTAATCTGCTCTTCCTTGTCCTAGTACTAGAGTAGCATAACTGAGACCAAATAAGTGGAGCTGGTTTACAATAACCCATAAACATTGGAGAAGGATTGAGTGGGTTGTCATTAGGAGAAAGGGGATACCATCGTTATGTCCTGGCTGGCTGACCAAGGCTGGGGGCACCCAGCCGACGTGATGGGGGGCACACAGCAGACACACAAGCTGCGATAATGCAGCAGGATTATAGGCAGGGATCACCCTGCTTATATCGGGATCACCCGACATGACATCATGGCTGGGGGCAGACAGCTCTGGACTGGGGGCACCCAGTCAGCCCGTGAGCACACGTGCTCATCCTAGGCCTGGGGGCACCCAGGCCTGCATCAGCAGATGACGCCAGTGTTGTCCAGCAGGGGCACCGGCTTCCCAATGTAGAGTTGCCCAGAAGGGGCTCTACTAAAATGGTAGGCAGCCATGAGGGACAGTGTTGCCCGGCAGGGGCACTGTCATGGTGGAGGGCCCTGCAGGGCACGCCCTCTGTCAGCTACGCCGCACCAACATGGTGCTGCGCAATAACGACACAGCACACCATGTTTGCTTACACTGAAGACTGAAGAGCGAGAAGCCGCTCATTGCTTTTTATTGAGTAGTCACTCACTGCCACGAGCTCCTGGGAGATACAAAGCTCCTCAGGAGGGGTGACACATTGTTTATTTGTATGGTGCACCAAACCCGTAGGTAATTGGGTGCAAGCAGTACAAGTAGGCTTTAAGCTTAAGTTACAGACGGTGACAGTCAAAATATTGTACAGGTACAGTCTTAAACATATTTACAGTTAGTTTACAGTATGTGATCAGCATTAGCAGTCAATATTTACAAGGTGCCGTGTTACATATATTTACAGTTAGTAGGTAACATGAGATGTGGGGGGAGCACGCAGTTGGATAGATACATGGAGTCCTCAATATAAGAGGATGTTGAAGGTAAGTACTGTAGCATGTGCTTAGCTTAACATCTTATTTTTAGAGTTTCGGTCCTAGGGTGAGCGTCGTTGGTTCTGATCCATTTCTGGATGTTGCGTCTGAAGCAAGTTTGATCAGCACGGATTGATGGCGGGAATGAGTTCCATGTTTGGGCTGCCATAACTGGGAAGCTTCTACCGCCAGTTTTGGATAAGTTGAATCGTGGTACACTGAGGCAGCATGAATTGGCAGTCCTGGTCGGGCGATTGGTTGTTTCCCTAACTATCCGGTTGGTGAGGTAACGTGGGGCAGCGTTATTCAGGCATTTGTGGGTCAAGGAAGTTGTTTTAAGGAGGATTCTGTCCTTGATTGTCAGCCAGTGGTTTTGTCTTCTAAGTTCAGGGATGTGATCTTTGTTTGGGATAGTTGGTGCCGTTCTTAAGGCATTATTCTGTAGCGTTTGGATCTTATTTAGGATGTACTTGTTAGCGCCCAGATAGAGGGCATTGCAGTAGTCCAGTCTTGAGAGTATGAGGGAGTTTGCTAGGGTGATACAGCTGGATGAGGATAGGTAAGGCCTGCAGGCTCTGATTAGTTTACACATGTATGCTGATGGGGACGCTAAAGAGTTGACTTGTTTGCTCATGGTTAGTGTGGAGTCAAGGTAAAATCCTAGCGTCTTTACTTCCTTTATAACCTTGATGGTGTTGCTATCAATGTTAAAGGAGGAGTAATCGTTGAGTTTTTTTTAAGGTTGGCTGTGGTTCCTAATATCAATAGTTCAGTCTTGTCGTCATTCAGGCAGAGGCCATGGCGGGCCATCCATGCCTGAACGAGGAGGTAAATTCTGTCACGAAACACGTGTCGCTGAGATAATTGCCCGAAAGGGGTATGAGGATCTGTGTGTCGTCCGCATAGTTAGTGTAGGTGACACCCAGATTATCCAATTTGTCAAACAGCAGCTTCGTGAAGATGTTGTACATGGTGGGCGATACACAAGAACCTTGTGGGACGCCGCACCTTATGGGGATTGGATCTGCTGAATCTGACTGGGAGAACACTCGCATATTTCTGTTGAGGAATGATTGGACCCATGCTATTGCGTCCTCGGAGAAGGGAGCTGCCAGGGCAAGTTGTTTACATAGAACGTCATGGTCCACCAAGTGAAAGGCAGGTGACAAGTCAAGGAGGGGTGGCATAGCAGTTTTCCCTTTGTCCGTAAGTTCCTCAATGTGTGTCTTTAGGTCGATCAATGCGGTTTCAGTACCATGTTGTGGCCTGAAACCTGATTGGTGAGTGCCTAGAAGGTGATTTGTTTCAAGGTATTGTTGTATCTGAAGGTACGCTACTCTATCAAGTATCTTCAGAAGAAATGGCACCGTCGTTATAGGCCTATAGTTAGTTGGAATGGTTGGGTCTAGGGTTTGTTTTTTAAGTAGGGGTAGGACCCAAGATTTTTTCAGGTTGCTTGGGAGATAAATGGTGCCAGGTCTCTGGATCCATTTATCTACATTACAACCATGACTTGCCCAAGGGCCCCCCAGTCACCAAGGAACCTCCACCCAGTTGATCCTCCCTCATTTGTCCACCCTCAGGATCAGGATCCAAAAAGCGATGGCCTTTCCCTGGCCACCTGCACAGAGGACCCAAGGGGAATAGAAGTGAGAATACCCTCAGGGTTCTCACAGCTGTTAACTCTGTGTAATTCTGTGTACATCTTTCTCTCTCTGTATGAGTGCCAATGTGTTTTTATGGGGCTGCCCTACCTGGCCCGGTGCCAACTCGTTCTGAAGAGCTTTTCTTGAGTCTGACGGCACATATTTTAAGTTTGGAAACCTGGTTTCCACTGCTGTTAGAGGTGCCTACCACATAGCTTGTGGCCCTCCATGTTTGCGGACTCTGGGGCCCCAGCGCTTGACTGAATCTTCTTTCCCTGACACTTCTCGTGTGGGATCGTCAAGGGATGTGGCTGCACACAGCACACTTGCACAGGCACTCCTGGGTCTTCGGCATTATTGGCTAGATGACGCTGCGGCCCTGGCCTGAGTGCCCACCCCCGCCCCACCCGGCCACCTCTCAACCTCCCATGGCTGCTGGAGACTTTTGGGTTTGATTGTGACAGCACGTCATCCTGAGTGAGAAGAATTCTAGGCTGAAGAAAGTGACGTTAGCCTTTTTGGTTTCACACTGAAGCTGTCAGCTTGTCGCTGGGGGAATGCCCTGGTGCTGGGGGGCAATTGTAACCGGTGAGTAACTTGCTACTTGCCCCTCTGTCAAGCAGAGGTCTTTTTCTGTTAGAAATGCGCTTCAATATGTACCCTATTTCCACTCGGTGGCAGAAGAGCAAAGCTTAACATCGTTAGAGCTGCACTCCACTGACCAATGAAAATGCTTAGCATGATGGCTGTAACTGGTGATAGAGGCCTGCTGTCCCAGAACTGCTATGGGGTATGCTGATTGGTCATTTCAGCATACTGATTTCGAAGCCAGAGATCACCACATGTGAACACGCATTCCACTAGCCAGTACATATGGACATATAGCTGTGTATGTGTTATTATTTCAGACTGCAGGCTGTACTGCATGTTTGCTGCTTCCAGAGGGTCTGTTAATAGCATTAATGTGCATTCTACGGGGCACTATCGTAAGATAATTGATTTAAGACTCCAACTGTAAGTTGGTCTGCGGTTGATTATCCCCTTGTAATGCCCGATACAATCCTCATCTGTGCTGGAGTAACCTGCTTTTCTATAGCGCTTGCTATTAATAGCACCTGTTACTATTATCTAGAATAATCGCTGTTTTTATTGTTCAGTTTGGCGCTGTGCCACGTGCAGGCCGTTGATAATCTTTGTCGTTCCAGGTGGTGGTCGGACGCACTGGTGGGTCCTTGCTCTGGTTTCCATTGCTGCTGCTGCTGCTGCTGGCATAGCCATGGCAATCCTACTCTGGAAATGTGCCCTGGTGGAACAGCACGTCTGCAATGGGGCTTCAGGAAGAGGACAGGCTCAAGTGGAGATGGCAGTCCAGTGGGCAGCGCAGCACAACAATGGTGCTCCCGGGATCCTGTGAACGCTGCCTACTTTAGGGTGCAAGACTGACTGGGCCACGTGGTCAAGTTGCTTCAAATACAGAGCCCGGGAATCTAATTGTGGCCTTTGCACCCTCAGAACTGTACAATGGTCCTCTGTCTTCCCAGTTCAAGTGCCTCCAGTTGTAGGATGTTCTGTCAGTGAAGGCCCTCTCCTGGATGTTCCCTGCCCTCTTCCCGCATCCCTAGTCCATGAGCTGGTCTAAACTAGCCCCGTCCTGTGTGAGGCCCCTCTTGCACTTTACTGCTCCTGCAGCTCGCTCCACCCATCACCAAATACTACAGAAAGGGGATCCAAGCCCTGCCTGGACAGTGCCTAGACCACGCGCTAAAAGGCAGAGTTGCAGAAAAATAGATGTAAGATTTTAAGTGAAAAGCTGTCCCCTCCATGCCAATCTAAAGCAGGAGGGTCGCAACCTTTGCTTTAATGACAGATTTTGTATGTATTTAGGGCCCACTTGAGCACCTCCTGAAGTCATCACACAACTGCTCTCCATCTGACTGCATCTAGTGCCAAGCTTCAGTTCTAGGTCTAAACTCTGCTCTAATCCGAGCTGTACTCTCCTGAGCCCTACACTCCATCGAACTGCATCTAGTGCCAAGCTTCGGTTCTAGGTGTAAACTCTGCTCTAATCCGAGCTGTACTCTCCTGATCCCCACACTCCATCTAACTGCATCTAGTGCCAAGCTTCGGTTCAAGGTCTAAACTCTGCTCTAATCCGAGCTGTACTCTCCTGAGCCCCACACTCAAGCTTACCAACGCGCGTCGCTACTTCTGCAACCATGTCCCCTCACGTTCATCCCAATGGTTCTTTTTGGTTTGTTTTGGTTTGTTTTATTGATTTGTACAGCACACCACACCCTGGGGTACCTGGGCGCATTGCGAGACAGCTTAGTTACATATAGTATACATATTGAGTACATGTATAACAAATTGTGTGCATACATAACAGTCATAAAACAAGAAGAAAAAAGAAAAGTAAGAGTGATAAGTGTCAGGACGAAGTTTACAAATGATTTACAACAGTGACAGGGAGGGGGACTGTGCTCCTGTAAGCAGCAAGTGTGTAATGGGAAAAGAGGAGCAGAGAGAGTTCGGGCTTCTCTAAGCGCCTAGGAATGACCTGTCGTTCATGGCTAGCCATTTTTTGGTATTGGGCCTGAAGCATTGGAATGGCTGATCAGTGCGCAGAGGAAGAGCGCAGGCATTCCCCGCGTGAGCCGCTTGGACCGGGAAGCGGTTGCCACCAGCTGTTTTCAGATTAAGCCGAGGAACGGTAATGCAGTAGGAGTTGATGGACCTAGTTGGTCGGGATGAAGCTTTCTTAAGTATTGTGGAGAAGCATTGTTCCGGCATTTGTGCGTAATGGAGAATATTTTGAAGTGAATCCTTTCTTAATAGAAAGCCAGTTAGGCTTTTTTCTAAGTTCAGAGATATCTTTCTTCGGGATGCTGAAAGCTGTTGTAATATTTGGAGTTTATTTAGGAGATCTTTGTTCTCTCCTGCGTGAGGTGCATTACAGTAATCCAGCTTCCATAAGATTAGAGCTCTTGGCAGTATGATGCAGCTACTTGCCGAGAGCTAAGGTTTGCAAGCGCGTGTGAGCTTGCAAGTGTATGAAGTAGCAGGAGCAGTCGCATTCACTTGTCTTTGTAAGTTCACGGTGGAATCAAGGTGCAAGCCTAGAGTTTTAGTCTCCTTGATGACTTTGATGATATTGCCATCTATATTGAATGAGGAGTATTGGGTATCAAGTTTTATTCAGGTTAGTAGGGGCACCTAGGATTAGTAACTCAGTCTTCTCATCATTCAGGCAGAGGCTGTGGACTTCCATCCATGCCAGGATGATCAGGTAGACTTTGTTTGGAAGGGCACTGTTTGTGTCGTAGTTGCCCGAGAGGGGGATGAGTATCTGTGTGTCATCTGCATAGTTAGTGTAGAAGACACCCAGAAGGTCTAGTTTGTCAAAGAGAGGCATTGTACATGGTTGGAGAGACACACAAGCCTTGTGGCACTCTGCATGTGATTGGGGCAGTGTTCCGCAGCAACAGACTGGGCAAAGACTCATCGATCTATTTCGTAGAAAGGATTTTATCCAGTCTGCGGCCTCTTGCGAGAAGTTAGCCGCTGATGAAAGGTGTTTGCAAAGGATATTGTGGTCCACCAATTCAAAAGCGTCTGGCAGGTCTAGTAGAAGTAGAACACATTGGGCCTCATTCCGAGATTGGAGATAGTCATGGCGCTATTTGCGCCATGACTGCCTCCAATAACGGGTCCGGCACTGGTATGGTTCAATGGGGACTTACCGGTGTAGTCTGACCTTTGCGGGACCGGTAAGTCCCCATTGAAAAAGCCCTTCCCCATTCCCATTTGAGCCCCCATAGGGCTCAATGGGGAAGGCGCTAATAACGGTACCGCAAATTGCAGTACCGTTATTAGCTCTGAAGTCCCTTAATGGGTCCCGTCCAGAACGCCTGGTCAGACCAGGAGTTACTGGAGGAACCTGCTAAGGGACCTCGGAATAGGGTGGTAAGGGATTACCGGCACCGGTGGCCTTACCGGTGCCGGTAATCCCTTACCGGCCACCTCATACTGACCCCCATTGTCTATTGTCCTTCAGTTGGTCCATGTGCATCTTCAGATCGATCCGGGCAGTTTCAGTTCCGTGGAGTGGTCTAAAGCCTGATTGTCGAAGTCCTAAGAGATTATTAGTCTCTAGATATTGCTGGATCTGGAGGTAAGCATTATTTTAAGTAGGAAGGGGACAGTAGTTATGAGCCTGATTCTACAACCTTTGAGACCCCCTACAAGTGGGTTTCTGCTCCTGTCAATCCACGCAAACTGCTCTCAAGAACAGAGGTGGAGGTGTCGGATAAACTATTGGTCCACTAGTTCATTTGCTTTTGAAAGAGCTTACCTTTTTAGTTCAAAGGCTCACGAAACACGCCCTGGACGCTTTTTCTTTTTCACAAGCCAAAGATAGAATCTAGTCGGCTCGGCTCAGATGATCAAGCGCTGCCCACGACAGACTCACTCACTCACACTCACTCACTCTGCGGTGTTCTGCAGATGATCCTGCAAACACATTTATTCCGTCAGCAGCAGAGCCTTTCATATGCCTGATGGAACATTTCCAACCAAAAGACTTCACAAAGCACTGCTTACCTTGCACATCTGTGATTGTATTGGATTGTATTTAGTTATTTATATAGCGCTCTTTCCCCACTTGTGTGGCCTCAATGCGCTTGTACTTGCACTTGACGGTTAAAGTGAGCAACACAAAGCGCACTTTAACCGTGATGACTACTAGCCTGTCATGCAAATAATTAAGTAGATGGTCCAATGCTCTCAACATCCTGCATAAAAACGAGCTGGGGTTTGTCCATAGCTAAAGTTATGGCACAACATTGTATTCTGTATCTTAAAACCCTGAAAGCACAGTGGGGTTAAATAGCTTTAATTATCTTGCCTTCTGGGACTTGTAGTTTACAATTCAGGATGTGGAAAATAAAACTACAATGATATTCGTGTTGCTACAGGAATTTGCATGCCGTCCTGTGACTCTACTATGCAATTTGTGTACTTTCTAAGTAAACATTATTTTGAAATCCAAAACTTAAACATCTGTAGCAAGTAAAGCTTGGAATGTATTTGGTAACATTTGTAGAGTGGGTTAAAATCCCTGCTTCACTGTTAAGCCACAGTGTGTGAGCCTGGTAGTGAGGCTGGAAATGCCTTATGGAGGGACAGGGTCTCCTAGTCCTTCGCCTACCACTTCTGTGTGTTCTTTGTTTTATGCCACTGTGGTCCCGCCCGGACCCCCGACAGTGCAGCTCTTCATTTGACCTTTTGGTGAACACCACCCATGGGCTACCCTTATGGCACCTCTCGGTGGGGGTGCACCCTTGTACCACTTGTGTGTGTTTTTGGGCATCTGTGTTGCCCACGGAGCAGCGCATGGGTTGGTGGCAGTGACAAGCTGACTTGACAGCGGCTCTGAGTGTCCTCCCTTTTTGGGACACCCAGGCCCTGCCATAAGAATCAGTGGATTGCTGAAGGAAGGCAAGATGGCCCCTGTGGCCTCTTGCTTTCTATTGCCTTTACCCCTTGTTTCCCAAACTCCTGGGGGCGCTGACTCTGTCCCTTTCTCCCTGACTGGCTGTGGGGTGGAAATGCCATGTATGGCTCTGGGGCTGCGTCCTGTCAGACTGACTGGAGCCTTCCCAGGAACTGTGTGTTGTAGGTACACCCTTGGGGTGGGACCTGCATGAGTGGAGTCTGAAGTCAATTCACATTCTGTGATGCTCATTCAGGTCTCTGCCACCTAGTCAAGATTGCTCGTCTCTTGACCAGAGACGAATGGAGATTCAAAAATCAATAGATCTCTATTTGGCCTCTCAATATAAACTTACCTCCTCTGTATCTAAAGACCTAAATGCACACAAGCAAATACGCGTGAATGATGACATTTTGGATGTAGAACCCAACCAATGGCTGCCTAGTATGAATGTCTCTCAACATGCAGAGAGAAATCTATCAACTGTTCCATCCCAATCATACATTAAAACCAAGAGCCGGACAGAATCTCACAGCTATACCAAAGCGTGCAACAACATTACCATCATTTCATCCTGTAATGTCGTCCTTCTCCCTATACAACTTATGATCTCAACACAACTAGTGTTCTTAGTATATTCGGAGATATTCCAAGTCTTGAGGACTTAACATCCTCAGATCTCCATCAAGTTAAATTTGTAGATGAGACAGTCGATTGCTATCGGGAAAGCAAAGATGTATCTTTTTCCTTGGGATTTGTAATTGCTCAAGATCCCACACCCTTGAATTCCGGCAATGACATTGCCCTTTAAAATCACATGTTCGGACACGCAACGACATGTAACGCAATATACAAGTACTAGACCTGAGAACTCGCATCCATCCCGCAATTGGTGTAACGTGCAAGCATAACAACTCATGCAAAGATGCACATGTTGTGTTTGCTTGGCAAGCTGGAACACCTGTGGTTTTGTTCACCTGATGAATGGTTCTAATAACCTCCTTAACACCCTTGATATTATAGCCTTACAAGAAACATGGCTCTTGGAAACTCCATTACGGGAGGATCATCAGGTGATCTTGCACCCTGCTCAGGAAGGCTGACCTCAGGTCTCCCGGTTGCAGCTCGGGTTTGACCATTCAACCATGGGCTGCTCCAAGTCAATTTACCCAATTAGTTCAAATAGAATTGGCAGGCAGAGTGATAGCACGTACCAACGTTTATAGGAACCCTACTGGAATTACCAATAACAAATTATTTGCCGATCTCGAAATGATTTTAGATCTTGTCATCCAAACTCCTTCTATTACCCATACCATCCTAGGGGGGGATTTGAATCTTCACTGTTGGTCAGAACACGCCTCAATTGAAAACTTAGCGCGTCGGAAATGGATGACCCTCATGAGGGAGAGACAACTGATAATGAGTGATGGAGCGCTCCCTGGCGATTTACCTCTGCAGAGCACCTGGCCCAGGGGTACCCAGGAGGGTATTATTGATTACATCTATATAGATGGAGATCTATTTGCCAATGCGACCAAATTTGAAGTTGTGAAGCAAACCCACGGCGACCATGAAATGTTAACCTTAAGTTGGTCCTGGCTGTCCATGCCGCCTCACTCTCCCATGACCAGAAACAAGGGACAAGCCACTCTCAATGGAGGAAGAAACCGTTTCCGAGGGCCTGACTCAACTCTGCAACAGGTAAATGAGCGCATCATCCAAGGCCAATCTTTTTCTGACGAAAGCACTAATTACATGGGTGAGCACTGCACAGTTGCTCTGCATGTCTTTAGACTTCATTCCTCTACAATAACCAGAGCAACTTACAAAAACAAACATCTCTTTGATGCAGAATTCAAGGATTTAAAAAACATCGTTTCGCCGAGACAAGAGACTTGCTTCTCTTCTCTCTGTGTGTAAAAGATTGGTGGCACTGAGGATGATAAAATCCAAATACAAAAATTGGATAAGGGCTCGGCGAGCCCTGTTATTTCAAAGAGATGGTGAGGCTCAGAGAGCCCTGTTATTTCAAAGAGATGGTGAGGCCCAGAGAGTCCCGTTATTTCAAAGAGATGGTGAGGCTCGTAGAGCCCTGTTATTTCAAAGAGATGGTGAGGCCCAGAGAGCCCCGTTATTTCAAAGAGATGGTGAGGCCCAGAGAGCCCTGTTATTTCAAAGAGATGGTGAGGCCCGTAGAGCCCCGTTATTTCAAAGAGATGGTGAGGCTCGTAGAGCCCTGTTATTTCGAAGAGATGGTGGGTCCCGGAGAGCCCTGTTATTTCAAAGAGATGGTGAGGCCATGCTGGAGGCAATCACTTCCAAGAACTTTGCTCAAACATGGTCCTTACTTAATCGTGCCAATCATGTGATGCAGACTCCCATTCAGACCAATGATGTCTCGGAACAACAATGGGTGAATCGCTTTGCTACCCTATATGCTCTCCCTAGTCCTTCCTCTACTGGACCCACTAAAATAACGTCCAATAATTCACATCTTCAAGTGTCTGAGGAAGACATTCTGTACTATATTCAAAGATCAAGTGGGTCGAGAGCCCCGGGCCCTGATGGCTTAAACAATGCCATGTTCAAGGAGCATCCAAAAGCCCGGCTACTATTCCCGACAACATTTTTGCTTATGTTCTGGAGACAAATTCTCTTCCAAAATCATGGCTAAAATCCATAATTGTACCTCTTTTTAAGAAAGGGAACCGCAACTCTCCAACCAACTACAGACCTACTGCCCTACTCGATGCACCTGGCAAAATATTCGCCCGCTTCATCTTGAGGGACTTTAATGACTGGACAATAAGATCCCAGAGTCGTGACCCTTTCCAGACAGGTTTTGTGGCCGAGTTGGGCACAGCGATCAACCTTATGACCATTACTGCCATAAAAACACATGCCTTTGCCCAAAAACTACCGCTGTATCTGGCTTTTGTGTATTTTCGTTCTGCGTTTGATTCCGTCTCCAGAGAACTGTTGATGGCCAAATTATGCAAAGCCGTATGCCCTTCGTCCATCAGTTCACTTATTGAATCCTTACACACTGATACCTCCATACAGATACGATTGACATTGGAGGGAGTTCTATCTGCACCCAGTGCTATATACAGAGGTCTGAAGCAGGGCTATATTCCTGCCTCAGCGCTCTTTAATTCCTTTATATCAGACCTGAAGGAGACATTCTTAAACATCATGACAGATGCACCAAAGATAGGAACACAATCCATACTGTAGCTGCTTTACGCTCGACTATTATCAAAACCCCTAAGGGTTTACAGGGATCACTAGATGCGCTTGCCTCCTATGCAGAGCACAATCAGTTATTAATCAACCTGGATAAAACCAGGGTTATGCACTGTGGCAGAACACGGGGGCGGGGAGGGGGGGGGGCAAGTAAATCTCTCCGCTGGACCTTACGTGACACGAAGCTTGAACTGCTTCACTATTACTCATATGTAGGTATACATATCAATGCTCGAGATCATGACATTCCATACCCAGCCGATGTGGAGAGCAACCCAAGCTAGAGTTCTACTCGCCAAATATGGCAAATTCTCTTGTGTGCCAGTCTAAACTTACTTTAACCAAAAGGCTGTACCAATCTTGTTATATGGTGCAGAAACCAAAAGTGTTTTCCGTGAAAACATCTGGCAGAAAATCGAAGGGACGTTCTGGAGGCGTGTCTTGAATCTCCCTCAATGTTTACCAGTGGCTATGATCACATTTGTATTGGGACTGATCTCTCTCTATGGCGGCAGCGGACATATAATTGGATCTTTTGTTGGGCAATCCAACACGCACAAATCAGAAATAATTCCAATTTGACTGGATTAAAACACGAGAAGTAGGCTAGTCTAACAGTGATTTCAGGAACAATCCCTTTAACAATAGAAAATATCGCACACTGGAACCTTACTTGGCGAAATGTCCATCGCCTCTGCACAGAACTGCTTTCATGCGTCTAAGATTCAATCTGTGGCCTACCTGTGGCGGAGAAACATTATGCCGATTCTGTAACAAATGCGAACCAGATAGCCTTTGCAACACTTGCTCACTGAATCTATCATACCTCGGTTAGAATTGCTGCTGTTCACTTCCTTGAAGCCTTGCAATTAAACAGATGCAAATTGAACCCAGCTGATTTTGCGGCCTAACTTAGATTCTGAATATTGAGCTGATGTGTTGCTGTGTTTTTTGAGTGTTTGTTGTTTTTCTTTGTTTTTTAATGTTTTATCTTCTGTCAAATGTTTTATCTTATGTACCTATACATTGAAAGGTTGATTGCAATCAGCCAAATCAGTAAACAAAACACCTTGCTTTGCAATGCTCATTAAAAACTGCCAGCAGTTTGTGCATTTTTAATGAATCTAAGTCTATTGTGGAGCCACATATCCACCACAATATACGTTGTATATTGTATACATTGTTGCCATTATTAGAAAAGTGTTGCCTGAGAACAAAGTGTGTTATTTATGTGTATGTATTTATCTGAGCCTTGTTTTATATAAATAAGGTGTGTTATCACCTAACATAGTGTGTGGACATTTCTTTGTGGGGGTTTGGGGAATCGCTGTACTTAAGAAGCAGCCCGCATCACCTCCTGAGAGCTTAAGCCTTGGTTGCTCGTCCAAAGCACCCGATAGAGAAACTTGGGTGGGGTGCTCTAGTCTCCTACCCCAACCATATAGAGGGCAGAAGTACAGATACCACCCCCACCCGTCTTTACACCGGCCAAATAATGCAATCTCACTCTGACTTAACTGCAAAAAAGAAGTGTCTTTATATGTGATTCGTCACACTACTTACACAAAGACACCCTTGCAATGGAGTAGGACAAACGTGGTGTTCAGTCGTGCTCCCCTGAGTGCTCCCCAAAGCTGTCCCCCTAGAATGCCATTATTGGTGCACTGGCCCTCCCTTGGTTTGACAGGCACATCTCATCAGCCAGTCAGTCGCTATACTAGAATGTTTGCTACACTAAGAACGTTCATTTTCTCCCCTGTTGCTGCCCGCCACACGAGTTGCTTCGGCCATGCACAATACTCCCCACAGGAGAATCAGTGACACTGTCTGCTTATGCTATGTTACTCCCCACAGGAGAATGAGTGACACTCTGCTATGTCCTGTTATGCTACGTTACTCCCCGCAGGAGAATTAGTGAAACTCTTTGCTATGTCCTGTTATGCTACAATACTCCCCACAGGAGAACGAGTAACACTCTTTGCTATGTCCTGTTATGCTACGTTACTCCCCACAGGAGAATGAGTGACACTGCTATGTCCTGTTATGCTACGTTACTCCCCACAGGAGAATGAGTGACACTGCTATGTCCTGTTATGCTACGTTACTCCCCACAGGAGAATGAGTGACACTCTGCTATGTCCTGTTATGCTACGTTACTCCCCGCAGGAGAATTAGTGAAACTCTTTGCTATGTCCTGTTATGCTACAATACTCCCCACAGGAGAACGAGTAACACTCTTTGCTATGTCCTGTTATGCTACGTTACTCCCCACAGGAGAATGAGTGACACTGCTATGTCCTGTTATGCTACGTTACTCCCCACAGGAGAATGAGTGACACTGCTATGTCCTGTTATGCTACGTTACTCCCCACAGTAGAATGAGTCACACTCTTTGCTATGTCCTGTTATGCTACGTTACTCCCCACAGGAGAATTAGTGACACTCTCTGCTATGCCCTGTTATGCTACGTTACTCCCCACAGGAGAATGACTGACACTCTGCTATGTCCTGTTATGCTACGTTACTCCCCGCAGGAGAATTAGTGAAACTCTTTGCTATGTCCTGTTATGCTACAATACTCCCCACAGGAGAATGAGTGACACTCTTTGCTATGTCCTGTTATGCTACGTTACTCCCCACAGGAGAATGAGTGACACTGCTATGTCCTGTTATGCTACATTACTCCCCACAGTAGAATGAGTCACACTCTTTGCTATGTCCTGTTATGCTACGTTACTCCCACAGTAGAATGAGTCACACTCTTTGCTATGTCCTGTTATGCTACGTTACTCCCCACAGGAGAATGAGTGACACTGCTATGTCCTGTTATGCTACGTTACTCCCCACAGGAGAATGAGTGACACTCTGCTATGTCCTGTTATGCTACGTTACTCCCCACAGTAGAATGAGTCACACTCTTTGCTATGTCCTGTTATGCTACGTTACTCCCCACAGGAGAATTAGTGAAACGCTTTGCTATGTCCTGTCATGCTTCAACACGCCCCACAGGAGAACGAGTGACACTCTTTGCTATGTCCTGTTATGCTACGTTACTCCCCACAGGAGAATGAGTGACACTCTCTGCTATGCCCTGTTATGCTACGTTACTCCCCACAGGAGAATGACTGACACTCTGCTATGTCCTGTTATGCTACGTTACTCCCCGCAGGAGAATTAGTGAAACTCTTTGCTATGTCCTGTTATGCTACAATACTCCCCACAGGAGAACGAGTGACACTCTTTGCTATGTCCTGTTATGCTACGTTACTCCCCACAGGAGAATGAGTGACACTCTCTGCTATGCCCTGTTATGCTACGTTACTCCCCACAGGAGAATGAGTGACACTCTGCTATGTCCTGTTATGCTACATTACTCCCCACAGTAGAATGAGTCACACTCTTTGCTATGTCCTGTTATGCTGTGTTACTCCCCACAGGAGAATGAGTGACACTGCTATGTCCTGTTATGCTATGTTACTCCCCACAGGAGAATGAGTGACACTCTGCTATGTCCTGTTATGCTACGTTACTCCCCACAGTAGAATGAGTCACACTCTTTGCTATGTCCTGTTATGCTACGTTACTCCCCACAGGAGAATGAGTGACACTCTCTGCTATGTCCTGTTATGCTATGTTACTCCCCGCAGGAGAATTAGTGAAACGCTTTGCTATGTCCTGTCATGCTTCAATACGCCCCACAGGAGAACGAGTGACACTCTTTGCTATGTCCTGTTATGCTATGTTACTCCCCACAGGAGAATGAGTGACACTCTCTGCTATGCCCTGTTATGCTACGTTACTCCCCGCAGGAGAATTAGTGAAACGCTTTGCTATGTCCTGTTATGCTTCAATACTCCCCACAGGAGAATGAGTGACACTCTTTGCTACGTCCTGTTATGCTACGTTACTCCCCACAGGAGAATAAGTGACACTCTCTGCTATGCCCTGTTATGCTACGTTACTCCCCACAGGAGAATGAGTGACACTCTGCTATGTCCTGTTATGCTATGTTACTCCCCACAGTAGAATGAGTCACACTCTTTGCTATGTCCTGTTATGCTACGTTACTCCCCACAGGAGAATGAGTGACACTCTCTGCTATGTCATGTTATGCTACGTTACTCCCCGCAGGAGAATTAGTGAAACGCTTTGCTATGTCCTGTCATGCTTCAATACGCCCCACAGGAGAACGAGTGACACTCTCTGCTATGCCCTGTTATGCTACGTTACTCCCCACAGGAGAATGAGTGACACTGCTATGTCCTGTTATGCTACGTTACTCCCCACAGTAGAATGAGTCACACTCTTTGCTATATCCTGTTATGCTACGTTACTCCCCACAGGAGAATGAGTGACACTCTATGCTATGTCCTGTTATGCTACGTTACTCCCCATAGTAGAATGAGTCACACACTTTGCTATGTCCTGTTATGCCACGTTACTCCCCACAGGAGAATGAGTGACACTCTGCTATGTCCTGTTATGCTACATTACTCCCCACAGTAGAATGAGTCACACTCTTTGCTATATCCTGTTATGCTACGTTACTCCCCACAGGAGAATGAGTGACACTCTATGCTATGTCCTGTTATGCTACGTTACTCCCCATAGTAGAATGAGTCACACACTTTGCTATGTCCTGTTATGCCACGTTACTCCCCACAGGAGAATGAGTGACACTCTGCTATGTCCTGTTATGCTACATTACTCCCCACAGTAGAATGAGTCACACTCTTTGCTATGTCCTGTTATGCTATGTTACTCCCCACAGGAGAATGAGTGACACTCTATGCTATGCCCTGTTATGCTACGTTACTCCCCACAGGAGAATGAGTGACACTCTTTGCTATGTCCTGTTATGCTACGTTACTCCCCACAGGAGAATGAGTGACACTGCTATGTCCTGTTATGCTACGTTACTCCCCACAGGAGAATGAGTGACACTCTGCTATGTCCTGTTATGCTACGTTACTCCCGACACTAGAACGAGTGACACTCTTTGCTATGTCCTGTTATGCTACGTTACTCCCCACAGGAGAATGAGTGACACTCTCTGCTATGCCCTGTTATGCTACGTTACTCCCCACAGGAGAATGAGTGACACTCTGCTATGTCCTGTTATGCTATGTTACTCCCCACAGTAGAATGAGTCACACTCTTTGCTATGTCCTGTTATGCTACGTTACTCCCCACAGGAGAATGAGTGACACTCTCTGCTATGTCATGTTATGCTACGTTACTCCCCGCAGGAGAATTAGTGAAACGCTTTGCTATGTCCTGTCATGCTTCAATACGCCCCACAGGAGAACGAGTGACACTCTTTGCTATGTCCTGTTATGCTACGTTACTCCCCACAGGAGAATGAGTGACACTCTCTGCTATGCCCTGTTATGCTACGTTACTCCCCACAGGAGAATGAGTGACACTGCTATGTCCTGTTATGCTACGTTACTCCCCACAGTAGAATGAGTCACACTCTTTGCTATATCCTGTTATGCTACGTTACTCCCCACAGGAGAATGAGTGACACTCTATGCTATGTCCTGTTATGCTACGTTACTCCCCATAGTAGAATGAGTCACACACTTTGCTATGTCCTGTTATGCCACGTTACTCCCCACAGGAGAATGAGTGACACTCTGCTATTTCCTGTTATGCTACATTACTCCCCACAGTAGAATGAGTCACACTCTTTGCTATATCCTGTTATGCTACGTTACTCCCCACAGGAGAATGAGTGACACTCTATGCTATGTCCTGTTATGCTACGTTACTCCCCATAGTAGAATGAGTCACACACTTTGCTATGTCCTGTTATGCCACGTTACTCCCCACAGGAGAATGAGTGACACTCTGCTATGTCCTGTTATGCTACATTACTCCCCACAGTAGAATGAGTCACACTCTTTGCTATGTCCTGTTATGCTATGTTACTCCCCACAGGAGAATGAGTGACACTCTATGCTATGCCCTGTTATGCTACGTTACTCCCCACAGGAGAATGAGTGACACTCTATGTCCTGTTATGCTACGTTACTCCCCACAGTAGAATGAGTCACACTCTTTGCTATGTCCTGTTATGCTACGTTACTCCCCACAGGAGAATGAGTGACACTGCTATGTCCTGTTATGCTACGTTACTCCCCACAGGAGAATGAGTGACACTCTGCTATGTCCTGTTATGCTACGTTACTCCCCACACTAGAACGAGTGACACTCTTTGCTATGTCCTGTTATGCTACGTTACTCCCCACAGGAGAATGAGTGACACTCTCTGCTATGCCCTGTTATGCTACGTTACTCCCCACAGGAGAATGACTGACACTCTGCTATGTCCTGTTATGCTACGTTACTCCCCGCAGGAGAATTAGTGAAACTCTTTGCTATGTCCTGTTATGCTACAATACTCCCCACAGGAGAACGAGTGACACTCTTTGCTATGTCCTGTTATGCTACGTTACTCCCCACAGGAGAATGAGTGACACTCTCTGCTATGCCCTGTTATGCTACGTTACTCCCCACAGGAGAATGAGTGACACTCTGCTATGTCCTGTTATGCTACATTACTCCCCATAGTAGAATGAGTCACACTCTTTGCTATGTCCTGTTATGCTATGTTACTCCCCACAGGAGAATGAGTGACACTGCTATGTCCTGTTATGCTACGTTACTCCCCACAGGAGAATGAGTGACACTCTGCTATGTCCTGTTATGCTACGTTACTCCCCACAGTAGAATGAGTCACACTCTTTGCTATGTCCTGTTATGCTACGTTACTCCCCACAGGAGAATGAGTGACACTCTCTGCTATGTCCTGTTATGCTACGTTACTCACCACAGGAGAATTAGTGAAACGCTTTGCTATGTCCTGTCATGCTTCAATACGCCCCACAGGAGAACGAGTGACACTCTTTGCTATGTCCTGTTATGCTATGTTACTCCCCACAGGAGAATGAGTGACACTCGCTGCTATGCCCTGTTATGCTACGTTACTCCCCGCAGGAGAATTAATGAAACGCTCTGCTATGTCCTGTTATGCTTCAATACTCCCCACAGGAGAATGAGTGACACTCTTTGCTACGTCCTGTTATGCTACGTTACTCCCCACAGGAGAATAAGTGACACTCTCTGCTATGCCCTGTTATGCTACGTTACTCCCCACAGGAGAATGAGTGACACTCTGCTATGTCCTGTTATGCTATGTTACTCCCCACAGTAGAATGAGTCACACACTTTGCTATGTCCTGTTATGCTACGTTACTCCCCACAGGAGAATGAGTGACACTCTCTGCTATGTCCTGTTATGCTACATTACTCCCCACAGGAGAATGAGTGACACTCTGCAATGCCCTGTTATGCTACGTTACTCCCCACAGTAGAATGAGCCACACTCTTTGCTATGTCCTGTTATGCTACGTTATTCCCCACAGGAGAATGAGTGACACTCTCTGCTATGTCCTGTTATGCTACGTTACTCCCCACAGGAGAATGAGTGACACTCTTTGCTATGTCCTGTTATGCTACGTTACTCCCCGCAGGAGAATTAGTGAAACGCTTTGCTATGTCCTGTTATGCTTCAATACTCCCCACAGGAGAATGAGTGACACTCTCTGCTATGCCCTGTTATGCAATGTTACTCCCCACAGGAGAATGAGTGACACTCTGCTATGTCCTGTTATGCTACGTTACTCCCCACAGTAGAATGAGTCACACTCTTTGCTATGTCCTGTTATGCTACGTTACTCCCCACAGGAGAATGAGTCACACTCTCTGCTATATCCTGTTATGCTACGTTACTCCCCGCAGGAGAATTAGTGAAACGCTTTGCTATGTCCTGTCATGCTTCAATACGCCCCACAGGAGAACGAGTGACACTCTTTGCTATGTCCTGTTATGCTACGTTACTCCCCACAGGAGAATGAGTGACACTCTCTGCTATGCCCTGTTATGCTACGTTACTCCCCACAGGAGAATGAGTGACACTCTGCTATGTCCTGTTATGCTACGTTACTCCCCATAGTAGAATGAGTGACACTCTTTGCTATGTCCTGTTATGCTACATTACTCCCCACAGGAGAATGAGTGACACTCTCTGCTATGTCCTGTTATGCTACATTACTCCCCACAGGAGAATGAGTGACACTCTGCTATGTCCTGTCATGCTACGTTACTCCCCACAGTAGAATGAGTGACACTCTCTGCTATGTCTTGTTATGCTACGTTACTCCCCACAGTAGAATGAGTCACTCTCTGCTATGTCCTGTTATGCTATGTTACTCCCCACAGGAGAATGAGTCACACTCTCTGCTATGTCCTTCTCTGCTATGTCCTGTTATGCTACGTTACTCCCCACAGGAGAATGAGTCACACTCTCTGCTATGTCCTGTTATGCTACATTACTCCCCACAGGAGAATGAGTGACACACTCTGCTATGTCCTGTTATGCTACATTACTCCCCACAGGAGAATGAGTGACACTCTCTGCTATGCCCTGTTATGCTACGTTACTCCCCACAGGAGAATGAGTGACACTCTCCTATGTCCTGTTATGCTACGTTACTCCCCATAGTAGAATGAGTGACACTCTCTGCTATGTCCTGTTATGCTACGTTACTCCCCACAGGAGAATGAGTGACACTCTCTGCTATGTCTTGTTATGCTACGTTACTCCCCACAGTAGAATGAGTCACACTCTCTGCTATGTCCTGTTATGCTATGTTACTCCCCACAGGAGAACGAGTGACACTCTTTGCTATGTCCTGTTATGCTACGTTACTCCCCATAGTAGAATGAGTCACACACTCTGCTATGTCCTGTTATGCTATGTTACTCCCCACAGGTGAATGAGTCACACTCTCTGCTATGTCCTGTTATGCTATGTTACTCCCCACAGGAGAATGAGTGACACTCTCTGCTATGTCTTGTTATGCTACGTTACTCCCCACAGTAGAATGAGTCACACTCTCTGCTATGTCCTGTTATGCTACGTTACTCCCCACAGTAGAATGAGTCACACTCTCTGCTATGTCCTGTTATGCTATGTTACTCCCCACAGGAGAATGAGTGACACTCTCTGCTATGTCCTGTTATGCTACATTACTCCCCACAGGAGAATGAGTGACACTCTCTGCTATGCCCTGTTATGCTACGTTACTCCCCACAGGAGAATGAGTGACACTCTATGTCCTGTTATGCTACGTTACTCCCCATAGTAGAATGAGTGACACTCTCTGCTATGTCCTGTTATGCTACGTTACTCCCCACAGGAGAATGAGTCACACTCTCTGCTATGTCCTGTTATGCTACATTACTCCCCACAGGAGAATGAGTGACACTCTCTGCTATGTCCTGTTATGCTACATTACTCCCCACAGGAGAATGAGTGACACTCTCTGCTATGTCCTGTTATGCTACATTACTCCCCACAGGAGAATGAGTGACACTCTGCTATGTCCTGTTATGCTACGTTACTCCCCACAGTAGAATGAGTCACACTCTTTGCTATGTCCTGTTATGCTACATTACTCCCCACAGGAGAATGAGTGACACTCTCTGCTATGTCCTGTTATGCTACGTTAATCCCCGCAGGAGAATTAGTGAAACGCTTTGCTATGTCCTGTTATGCTTCAATACTCCCCACAGGAGAATGAGTGACACTCTTTGCTACGTCCTGTTATGCTACGTTACTCCCCACAGGAGAATGAGTGACACTCTCTGCTATGCCCTGTTATGCTACGTTACTCCCCACAGGAGAATGAGTGACACTCTGCTATGTCCTGTTATGCTACGTTACTCCCCATAGTAGAATGAGTGACACTCTCTGCTATGTCCTGTTATGCTACATTACTCCCCACAGGAGAATGAGTGACACTCTCTGCTATGTCCTGTTATGCTACATTACTCCCCACAGGAGAATGAGTGACACTCTGCTATGTCCTGTTATGCTACGTTACTCCCCACAGTAGAATGAGTGACACTCTCTGCTATGTCTTGTTATGCTATGTTACTCCCCACAGGAGAATGAGTGACACTCTCTGCTATGTCTTGTTATGCTACGTTACTCCCCACAGGAGAATGAGTGACACTCTGCTATGTCCTGTTATGCTATGTTACTCCCCACAGGAGAATGAGTGACACTCTATGCTATGTCCTGTTATGCTATGTTACTCCCCACAGGAGAATGAGTGACACTCTGCTATGTCCTGTTATGCTCCGTTACTCCCCACAGTAGAATGAGTCACACTCTCTGCTATGTCTTGTTATGCTACGTTACTCCCCACAGTAGAATGAGTCACACTCTCTGCTATGTCTTGTTATGCTACGTTACTCCCCACAGTAGAATGAGTGACACTCTGCTATGTCCTGTTATGCTACGCCACTCCCACAGGAGAATGAGTGACACTCTCTGCTATGTCTTGTTATGCTACGTTACTCCCCACAGTATGAGTGACACTCTGCTATGTCCTGTTATGCTACGTTACTCCCCACAGTAGAATGAGTGACACTCTCTGCTATGTCTTGTTATGCTACGTTACTCCCCACAGTAGAATGAGTCACACTCTCTGCTATGTCCTGTTATGCTATGTTACTCCCCACAGTAGAATGAGTGACACTCTCTGCTATGTCTTGTTATGCTACGTTACTCCCCACAGTAGAATGAGTCACACTCTCTGCTATGACCTGTTATGCTACGCCACTCCCACAGGAGAATGAGTGACACTCTCTGCTATGTCTTGTTATGCTACGCCACTCCCACAGGAGAATGAGTGACACTCTCTGCTATGTCCTGTTATGCTACATTACTCCCCACAGGAGAATGAGTGGCACTCTCTGCTATGCCCTGTTATGCTACGTTACTCCCCACAGGAGAAAGAGTGACACTCTGCTATGTCCTGTTATGCTACGTTACTCCCCATAGTAGAATGAGTGACACTCTCTGCTATGTCCTTTATGCTACGTTACTCCCCACAGTAGAATGAGTCACACTCTCTGCTATGTCCTGTTATGCTATGTTACTCCCCACAGGAGAATGAGTGACACTCTCTGCTATGTCTTGTTATGCTACGTTACTCCCCACAGTAGAATGAGTCACACTCTCTGCTATGTCCTGTTATGCTATGTTACTCCCCACAGGAGAATGAGTGACACTCTTTGCTATGTCTTGTTATGCTACGCCACTCCCACAGGAGAATGAGTGACACTCTTTGCTATGTCCTGTTCTTCTGTTATTGCATCTTTTATAGTGCATGTGTGTGCGTGCAGATGTATGTCCTGTTTTGTTAGGTTGTATGCTGGGGTGTATTGACAGTTAGGTGGGGGTAGCGTGATCTTGAAGCGCCTGTTGTTACCATATATTTCTCATCAATGCCAAACCTGATTGCATGGACACACCATGCAAGAGTGGGAATTTGAAGCTTTCAAAGTGCACTTTAAAGAGCAGCAACATACAGAAAATGGAAGCGTTTTGCTTCGGCTTCTGTTTGTTTTTTCCAGTGACTCACCAGGGAGCCAAGGACCAGATGAGAGTAACTCCTCAGCCAAGAAACGTGGGGAGGGCATTAACCAGAGGGGCAACTGACTACAGAGCTTTGATTTTACCGTAAATTTACTCAAGTCCATTTTAGGTTCGGCCACAAGGTGGTTCTTGCAATGCGAGAGCATTGCATTGGAGGAACGCTAGGGGGGCAATGACCTGTGAGGAGAGATGCACAGCTTGTGGGGAGGTGTTTAGTTATTTACCAACCCATTGACTGCCCCTGGCAATGCTAATCCTTATGGCCATTCCCAACCGTTACCTGCTCCTTCCTGGCCCAAACGCATTGTCCCGAGATCAAGCATTGGCATCAAACCTTGACTGTACAGTGTTATTCTGAAGTTGTCTGTTGATATTTATCGGCTTAATAGCAGCTGCAAATGTGCCCCAAGTGTAATATAAATGTCTTAAACAAGTGTGCCTTCAACTACTTGATTCATATCTGTTCCTTGCACTCAGGTCCTTTCTAAACAAACATTGGCAATGCCAACAGTGTTGGCCTGTGTATAGGTGTGAGATAGGCATATTCCAGACACTCGTATGCCGAGATAATCCTACCATATTTCAGCTCTCGCATGTTATGGCCAGGTAGTGCCATTATGGCAGTTCCTGGCAAATGCCTATCCCATGCCTACACAAAAGCCAAACCTGTTGTCTTTGCCAATGCTTGGATGCAATTAAAGTGGCTGTAGCCAGGTGATTAGTGGCAGCTACAAAGTGTATTGAGTTTAGGGACTGCTCAAAGTATTGAAATTATGTTTTAATTGTGCCTTTTAGTGTTAATGATGATTCATGGATAACACAAATAAACAAGTTCTAAAGAGATGTCGGTCAAATAGTATCTTATTTAATTTGCATGCACAGTTGCATCAAAGATTTCTATTCATGAACATGTTTTTATATTTTATTTATTTCTAAAGCACCTTCTGTCAGGGATGAATCTAGTGCCATTATTGGACACCAAATGTCAAGCTCCAACAGGCCCTACTCCCGCCCCCCCCCATCCTACTCTCCTTCCCACTGCAGCCAGAGTACCACTAGTTCCTTTTTTCCACTTGCACCACTGCTCAGGAATAACTCCACCTTCCTTGCCTCTAAGCACTCCAACCCGTCCTCTATCCTAATTCTCCTTGACCTGTCTGCTGCCTTTGACACCGTCCCTCACTCTGCTCTCCTTAAGACTCGCTCTTTTCTTGGGATTCGCGATCGAGCCCTTGCCGGGATTGAATGCTATCTGGCACATCGCCAATTCTCTGTCTCCTGGAGCAACTACATCTCTCGACTCACTCCTCTAACTGTTGGTGTGCCTCTAGGCTCTGTCTTCCTCTTTACACCTCTGCTCTTGGGGCACTAATCTCCTCCTTTGGGTTCTTGTACCAACTCTTTGCGGTCGACACCCAAGTCTTCTTCTCTTTTCCTGAACTCGACTCTGATCTCTCTCTATAAAAATGTCCAACTGTCTCTCTGGTTTTACTCCCCTCCACATCATGGTCAGAGTGTCATTCAAACTCACCCCATTGTAAGAGGCTCACTGCTTCCCGTCAAATTAGATTTCTGATCTATTATAGGTTCCTTTGTGATCAAAAGGGCATTCTCCCTCCTGTATATAAATATTGTCTGGTCTCTTTCCTTCTCTTGTCACTCACCCACCCTCTGGAACCCAATCCCAGTATTCGCTCTGAAGGCCCCCACAATTCTCTGATTTCTCAAATCTCTCAAAATATGTTTTTTTTCAACAACACCTGACCAAGAACCAATCACAATGGACGTTCAGACCGCAAATCGCAGCATTGCTCGAATGTTAAAAGATTCCAGACCAAACACTTGCTCCCACACCCTGTACAGTGCTCTGCTGCTCTCGAGGGAGGTCCGCACTTTAAACAATACAAATAAATATATGTACTGCACCCCACACCAGAAAAGGTGCAGTTACCTCTAAGCCTACCAGAATGATTGCTGTGGATCACCTGACAACAGGTTTTAAGTCAAACCATATATTTAAAAAAGCTTTGTGCATTCCAAAGTGTTTCACACAAGTATTACAATTACAATGTACTTGACTCAGTCTTTTTTTTCTTTCTATAAAAGGCAGTACAAAAACAGGCCCAGTGTCTACTAGCCAATGCAGTTCAGATGCAAATCCATCTTCAGGGCCAAACACTTTTATAACAAACAGCAGTAACAGCCACCAGTGTTGTGTTGGTGTCAGCAGGCGGCGGTGCCAACCAATTAGAATGCGGTCCGATGATGCCAGGTATATGACGCCTTGCATAATGGACGGACCCCGGGCATGGTTGAAGATAGGGACCGTCCAGTGCAGCAGCCAATGGTAGCTTGTGAATTGTTTTATGATTATGACGATGTGGAATTGTTTAGTTTATAACCCCTGAGCTGACAGGAGACCGACCGTCCATGGACCCTCTCCCGGCCGAATTTGTTAATAAAGCTGGTTTCTTCATGCACCTTGGTTTACTCCCTTATTTGATTGGTGTGGATTATTGGGAGCAGATGTACACAAGTGTGGGTTGTCGTAGTTCTGCAGACCGCATCAGCAAACACATCTCTCACCACAGGGTCTCTATGCTCTGGGCCCCTGCGATGCACTGGATCTCCCACTGCACGCAGTGTCATGAACTTCAAATCACGCCCCTTTTGGACCTCCTGGTCCTTGTCTCAACAGGGCTTACATTCCGTACTACTTCCAACATGGCCGTCCAGAGCTGAAGCCCTTGCTCGCTCCATGCGCTGAATGCGGCGTGATCTGTTTATAGACCACGCCTTCCGCGGCTCCGCGCGTCTCAATGCTATTGCAGAGTAGCCCCAGACGTGTGTTCGTAGCTTGCGGTATTGTTTCCTTTGTCCCAGTGCTATTACCCGCTCCTGACCCTTTCCCCCTTCCTGGTTCCAAACATTTCTAGCCTTTCCCAGCCTCCCGGATTCCTGGACTCCGCGCTCCCGAAACTAAACGCAACCTGGAACCAGACGAGACTCGAGCAGCGCTGTTCAAGACCAGGAGCGTTCGCAAGAAGGCAGCAATCGAAGACACCGGCAAACTCCGGACCCAGGTGAGAAGGGGGGAACTCCTTGACAGTTTGAGACGCCACCCGACCGAGCCTAAAAACGAGATGGAAGCCGCCGTGCAGGACTTAATGCGACGCATGCAAGAATGATCAACCGAGGTTCAAAATCTTAAGGCAGAAAACGCCCCGGTATTGTTGACAAGTATGATGGTTCGGCAAAAACACTTCGCAGATTCCTGGATTCATGCCTGGTCCACTTTACCTTTTAAGCCCTATTATTTCTCGACTCCTAGGGCTAAGGTGGGTCTCATCATATCCCACCTTTCCGGCAACGCCTCAACTTGGGCAACACCCCTTGTTAACTCCGGGGATGCCCTCCTAGACGAATATGATGGGTTCATTCAGGCCCTTAAAGGCATGTTTGACCGTCCAGAGCAGGTCTATACTGCCCAAGAACGCTTGCTGGATTTTCAACAGGGCTCCCAAGATATGCTCACTTATGTGATCAGATTTAAACAATTGCCTAAGGAAGCAGACTGGTCCTCTGAGACTAGTTTTACCCTGTTCAGGAGAGGCCTAAACAATGAGATCAAGGATGAACTGGCCAGGGTGGCCAGACCAAATTCATTCCAAGCACTAATGGACTTGGCCTTGCAAATAGACTTTCGCATACAGGAAAGGAAGGCTGAAAGGAAGAAATCCAAGGGAAACCCACCCAAGACGTCCTTTGAGAGCACAACCAGAACAGACGCAAACCCAAGTCCAGCCCCAGAACCTAAACCCATGCAAATTTGAGCCTTTCGTGGACCTATATCACCTCAAGAAAGATTGAGAAGGATCCATACGGGTTTGTGTATGTATTGTGCTTCAGACAAACATTTGGTCAGGGAATGTCCTCTGGCACCTCCTCGGCGTTCGGGAAACGCCAGCTCCTGATCTTAAATGGAGCAGAGATTCGGGAGAGAGATGTTTGCTCCACATCAATTTCATCCTTGAACTCTCCTGGACAAAACAGTTTGGTGATACTACAGGCCTTCCTGTCACCCTCCAAAGACAAGACCTATCCCATTCTGGCCTTGGTGGACTGCGGAGCTATGGGAATTTTAATTGATTAAGACTGGGTTGTTAGTCATCATATTCCGTACGAGACACGAAACACCATGCAGCCGGTGGAAGCAATTGACGGAAGACCCCTCTCTTCAGGGCCCATAAGCCTGCAGACTAAAGAGATCCAACTTTCAATAAACCATCATCAAGAGCGGATTACATTCGACATCATTAAGTCAGCCCATTACCCCATGGTTTTGGGAATGCCCTGGTTACAAAAGCACAATCCGTATATCAATTGGACAGCAGGATCATTATTCCTGGGCTCAGAGTTCTGTATGTCCCACTGCCTATCCCTGGACCCCTCCTTGGTAACTTCTAAAGAACCACCAAGAGACCAAGAAACACCACTCATGGTTTCCAATATCATACAAGTTCCAGAGGCCTATCAGGGATATGCTGATGTATTTTCTACTGCCATAGTCCAAGCCTTACCCCCTCACAGGCCCGAAGACTGTGCCATAGATACGGATCCCTCAGCTGTAATTCCCTTCGGCAGAATGTTCATTCTTTCCGAACCCGAGAAAAAGGCCCTTCGCGAATACCTAGACACTAATCTTAAAAACGGCACCATAAGACCCTCGAAATCTCCAGCGGGTGATTCGTTGTTCTTCGTTCCCTAGAAGGATACCAAGGAACTCAGACCTTGCCTCGACTATAGAGGCTTAAATCAATGCACCCTCAAGGATCGGTACCCAATGCCCCTGATCTCAGATATCCTGGAAGCTGTGAGAGGAGCCGTAATATTCACCAAATTGGATCTCAGGAGTGCCTACCATTTGATCCGTATCCGGGAAGGAGACGAGTGGAAGAACGCCTTTAGAACACCCTTTGGCCACTACGAGTACCTGGTCATGCCCTTTGGACTAGCCAATGCCCCAGCAGTATTCCAACGTTTTATGGATAGGGTGTTCTCTGATATGTTGTTTCTCTTCGTCATTGTTTATCTGGACGACATATTGATTTTTTTCCAAAGACCCTCTGAAGCATGAAGGACATGTTAAGGCAGTTCTACAAAGACTCCGGGAACATCACCTCTTAGCCAAGCCTGAGAAGTTTGTTTCACGTTACCTCTGTGCACTATCTGGGATTTATCCTTAATCCAGAGGGGATTGGCATGGACCCTTCAAAAGTAAAGGCCATTCTCGCCTGGCCTACTCCCACGTCCGTGAAACAAATCCAATCCTTCCTAGGACTAGCCAATTTCTACCGAAAGTTCATAGCCACCTTTTCCAAGATTGTACAACCCATAGTGGCTCTGGTAAAGAAGGACACCCCATTTGTCTAGTCAACATTACAAGAAACTGCATTCCAGCGTTTGAAGACCGAGTTCACACAAGCTGCCATTTTGGCTCAGCCCGATACAAGTCGACCTTTTTTAGTGGAAACGGATGCCTCTAATTACGCTATAGGAGCAGTGTTGAAGCAGAAGATGGAGGACGAGTTGGAACACCCCGTTGCTTATCTTTCAAGAACCTTAACTCCTAGTGAAACACACTACTCCGTCCTGGAAAAGGAACTCTTAGCCATTCGCCAAGCCTTCACTGAATGGCGACACCTACTTCTGGGAGCCAGACATCCTGTCCAAGTCTGTACTGATCATCTAAACCTTCAGATTCTACAGTCTCTGGAGTGCAGGAACAGTCGTCAGGCACGTTGGGCCTACTTTTTTGCCCAGTATCAGTTCCACATTACCCATGTCCCTGGATCACAGAACCTGATCGCTGATGCCTTGTCTCGCCATCCTGACTACGTGACCACTGAAGATAAGGCATTTCCTAAAATGTTCTCTCCCACGATCTTCGTAGCCCAAGCAGTTGATCTCCTGGAAGAAGTCCGATCACAAACTCAATCCTCGGAAATATGGAAGGACATCTCAACACGAAATCACTGGAAATTAAGAGCCAAGGAAGGCTACTTATTCAAGGACAATGCACTACTCATTCCTACATGGAAGTTACAGCAAAAAATAATAAACCTTTGTCATGACACACTCCATTCTGGGCACCGAGGTATCACCAACACCCTACGTCTTATACAGAGACAATTCTGGTGGCCTAAAATGAAGTCTGACGTACAGCAATACATCCAGGCTTGTATAACCTGTGCACAAAATAAACATGATAACAAAAGACCGGCAGGTCTTCTTCTGCAGCCCACTCTACCCTCTAAACCATGGGAAATCATCGCTACAGACTTCATAGTGGAGTTACCACCTTCCCGAGGATATACTACCATCATGGTCACCATAGATTTGTTTACCCATATGGCCCATTTTACGCCACTGATGAAACTACCCTCCTCTTCAGAGCTAGCTGGAATATTTCTGGAACACATATTCCGACTACATGGGCTTCCTTCCAAGATCATATCTGACCGGGGTCCCCAATACATTTCACAATTCTGGAAACACCTCTGTTGGGTACTAGGAATCCAACGTGCCCTCTCTTCAGGATATGACCCCCAAACCAACAGAGCCACAGACGTGCAAATCAGACCCTGGAACAATATCTCCGATGTTTCGCCACCAAGGTCCAGGATGACTGGTCTCTCCTGATACCCGTTGTGAATTCGCTTACAACAACTCCGAACACTCAGCGCTACAGACCAGCCCCTTTTATTGTAGCCAGGGGTTCCATCCATCGGTCTTACCCTCGGATCTTCCTTACCCTACACCAGTACTGTTGACTCCTGGATCGAAACTCTTATCAACATTCAACGGGAGGCTAAAGAACACTTAGAGAAAGCCAGATTACAGACCAAAAGGTATGCGGATTCCAAGAGAAGACCAGGTCCTTCGTATACGGTCGGTGACCGAGTGTGGTTGTCATCAAAACTACTCCCCCAACACTTGCGACCAAACAAGCTGGCTCCCTGCTACTATGGTCCATTTCCCATCAAGGAGATTATCAATCCTGTCTCATATCGAATCAAGCTACCTGACTCCTGGAAAAGAATTCATCCAGTTTTTCACACATCCCTATTGAAGCCCTACATCCAATCCTCTCGAAAATCCAGTAGACCTCCTCCTCTACTGGTTGACAACCAACTGGAATATGAGGTGTCCCGGATTTGTGACTCCAGGTATAAGCGGGGCCATCTTCACTACCTAGTGGAGTGAAAGGATATCCTCCTAGCGAAAGGACCTGGGAAACTGTTTCAAATATCAAGGCTCCTCGGTTGCTCAGAAGATTTCACCTAATACACCCGGGCAAACCTGGAGGAAAAGACCCTCGGAGGAGGCATGCTGTCATGAACTTCAGATCACGCCCCTTTTTGACCTCCTGGTCCTTGTCTCAACGGGGCTTACATTCCGTACTACTTCCAACATGGCCGTCCAGAGCTGAAGCCCTTGCTCGCTCCATGCGCTGAACGCGGCGTGATCTATTTATAGACCACGCCTTCTGCAGCTCCGCGCGTCTCAATGCTATTGTAGAGTAGCCCCAGACGTGTGTTCGTAGCTTGCGGTATTGTTTCCTTTGTCCCAGTGCTATTACCCGCTCCTGACCCTTTCCCCCTTCCTGGTTCTGAGCATTACTAGCCTTGCCCGGATTCCTGGACTCTGCGCTCCCGAAACTAAACGCAACCTGGAACCAGACGAGACTCAAGCAGCGCTGTTCAAGACCAGGAGCGTTTGCAAGAAGGCAGCGATCGAAGACACCGGCAAACTCCGGACCAAGGTGAGAAGGGGGGAACTTCTTGACACGCAGGGGAACTTGGTCTCCACAGGGTCTCCATGCTCTGGGCCCCTGTCATGCACTGGATCTCCACACGATCTCCATGCTCTGGGCCCCTGTGATGCACTGGATCTCACACTGCACGCAGGGGAACTTGGTCTCCCCAGGGTCTCCATGCTCTGGGCCCCTGTGATGCACTGAATCTCCCACTGCACGCAGGGGAACTTGGTCTCCACAGGGTCTCCATGCTCTGGGGCCCTGTGATGCACTGAATCTCCCACTGCACGCAGGGGAACTTGGTCTCCCCAGGGTCTCCATGCTCTGGGCCCCGGTGATGCACTGAATCTCCCACTGCACGCAGGGGAACTTGGTCTCCCCAGGGTCTCCATGCTCTGGGCCCCGGTGATGCACTGAATCTCCCACTGCATCTAGGGGAACTTGGTCTCCCCAGGGTCTCCATGCTCTGGGCCCCAGTGATGCACTGAATCTCCCACTGCATGCAGGGGAACTTGGTCTCCACAGGGTCTCCATGCTCTGGGCCCCGGTGATGCACTGAATCTGCCACTGCATGCAGGGGAACTTGGTCTCCACAGGGTCTCCATGCTCTGGGCCCCGGTGATGCACTGAATCTCCCACTGCACGCAGGGGAATTTGGTCTCCACAACTGCAAAGAGAGGCTTAAGGAGTTTGGCATTGGGCATTAAAAGAAGCAAATGACCATTTACTGGGCACTGACTACACTCCCAAAGACCTGCTCAGTCCTGGGGAGTTTTTCAATTCTGGCTTTGTAGATATTGATTAGAAACTCTTTGTGATAGGAATCATTGGGGTGCTTCAAGGATGGTGGGGAAAAGACTCTCACTGTGCCCCCCTTCAGGGACGCTCTGTGTGTGAATATGACTGACCCCTAGCTCCCTGACAGGGCATGGGGGAAGGAAGAGGGGGACTCGGCAGCCCAGGAAAGCTGCCCTATGGGGCAATTTCACCCTAGCCATGAGCAACATGAAGATGGTTCAGGAGGAAGCTGCAGAGCCCCCCCTGCTCACCCACACCCCTCTGCACCCCAAAGAGTTAGATACTAAGTCAGAGGACTATGAATTTGGTAATGGGGAAAACTATAGACAGGAAGGGACACCTTACCCACGACTATGGTTCACTTATGTCTATGTAGCCACTGGGGGCAAGTTTCAGGTCCAAACAAATGCACTAGAAAAAAACCCACCTGTGCGGGCTGCTGTGTGTGCTGTGATCGGGTGGAGGGGGCTGCCCCCGTGCGCACTGATCTGTGTGTCGTGGTCTCTGCTCCCCCGTGCGTGCTGCTGTGTGTGCTGTGATTGGGAGGAGGGGGGCTGCCCCAACCTGTGCGCGCTGCTGTGTGTGCAGTGCTCGGGAGTGGCTGCCCCCACATGTGCGCGTTGCTGTGTCTGCCGTGATCGGGAGGGGCTACCCCCACCTGTGTGTGATGGGGCTTCCCGTGCCTCGGGCCACCCTGTAGTAGAACCAAAGCATGCGCATGCAATAAGACTCGGACACGCACGTCTGATCGTTCCAAGGTCCCGGTGGCAACTGCCTCGCGGGCCGTCTTTATTTCTTAACCGCATGCGCCACCAGAACAAGGCTAGCGCATGCGCACCTGTAATACGGACATAACACTGTGCACACTGCTTTGTCTGCCGTGATCGGGAGGGGCTGCCCCCATCTGTGCGCACTGCTGTGTGTGTGCAGGGGTCGGGAGGAGGGTGCCCGCCCCCTGTGCGCTGCTGTGTGTGCTGTGGAAGGGAGGAGGAGGGGGCTGCCTCGACCAGTGCGCGCTGCTGTGTGCTGTGATCAGAGGGGGGCTGCTCCCCCACCTGCAGAACGCTGTATGTGTGCCATGATCGGGAGGAGGGGGGCTGCCCCCACATGTGTGCGCTGCTGTGTGTGCTGTGATCAGGAGGAGGGGGGCTGCCCCCACCTGTGTGCACTGCTGTGTGTGCCGTGATCGGGAGGAGGGGGCTGCCCCCACCTGTGTGCGCTGCTGCGGGTTCTGTGATCAGGAGGAAGAGGGGCTGCCCTCACCTGTTCGCCTGCTGTGTGTGTCTGGAGGAGGAGGAGGAAGAGTGTTGTGTCGAGTCTGGTATGAAAGGTAGATGTTGTGGTGTAGTCTTGTCTTGCCACTGGCCTGGCTGCTTGCTGTAAGAATGTTGGTGCAGGAATGCAGCTCAGGAGAATGTTGGGTGGATCTGTGTGCAAATGTTCTGTGAGTGTCAGTTGGGGCCTGAGCTGGGGATGGCTGGATGGCCGGTGGGTCTACTCCTTTGTCAGTAATGTCTACACCTATCCATGTTCCTGGCAGTGTGTACAAGTTGCTGTAAATACCTACAAGAGTAACAGGATAAATGTACAGATTGTACATATGTGTGAAATAAAGCCTACCTGCAAAGTAATCTAGACTACAGCTGGTCTGTGATTCAGTGAGGCATCCTTAATGTCTAGTGTAAGGCTTTACAACATTGGCGACGAGATAAACTTGAAATAATAAAGGACATGGAGAAAAGGACTGTACGGCGTGCATGTAAAGCAGTTACATCAACAAACAGTACAGTAAGGAGTGCTGTTTAGCGTTTGAGTGACCCACCATTCCCCCAAAGCCTTGAATGTAACCATCCTGCCCAGCATAACGTGAGAATAAGAAATAATGACACTGGACTCTGGGAGTGAGATCCCCAGTAAGGAAATATGCCCCAGAGATCTCTATGGCAAAGCGTGTGCCATTAAAGAAGCCGCTACAGAGGAAGATGGACATATACAATGAGTTATGGAACTGCTACAAATGAAATGTCATGGGGATGTTTCCCCAAAGCCTTGAACATAACCATCCTGCCCAGCATAACGTGAGAATAAGAAATAATGACACTGGACTCTGGGAGTGAGATCCCCAGTAAGGAAATATGCCCCAGAGATCTCTATGGCAAAGCGTGTGCCATTAAAGAAGCCGCTACAGAGGAAGATGAACAGATACAATGAGTTATGGAACTGCTACAAATGAAATGTCATGGGGATGTTTCCCCAAAGCCTTGAACAGAACCATCCTGCCCAGCATAACGTGAGAATAAGAAATAATGACACTGGACTCTGGGAGTGAGATCCCCAGTAAGGAAATATGCCCCAGAGATCTCTATGGCAAAGCGTGTGCCATTAAACAAGGCGCTACAGAGGAAGATGAACAAATGCAATGAGTTATGGAACTGCTACAAATGAAATGTCATGGGGATGTTTCCCCAAAGCCTTGAACAGAACCATCCTGCCCAGCATAACGTGAGAATAAGAAATAATGACACTGGACTCTGGGAGTGAGATCCCCAGTAAGGAAATATGCCCCAGAGATCTCTATGGCAAAGCGTGTGCCATTAAACAAGGCGCCCTTCAGAGGAAGATGAACAAATGCAATGAGTTATGGAACTGCTACAAATGAAATGTCATGGGGATGTTTCCCCAAAGCCTTGAACATAACCATCCTGCCCAGCATAACGTGAGAATAAGAAATAATGACACTGGACTCTGGGAGTGAGATCCCCAGTAAGGAAATATGCCCCAGAGATCTCTATGGCAAAGCGTGTGCCATTAAAGAAGCCGCTACAGAGGAAGATGAACAGATACAATGAGTTATGGAACTGCTACAAATGAAATGTCATGGGGATGTTTCCCCAAAGCCTTGAACAGAACCATCCTGCCCAGCATAACGTGAGAATAAGAAATAATGACACTGGACTCTGGGAGTGAGATCCCCAGTAAGGAAATATGCCCCAGAGATCTCCATGGAAAAGCGTGTGCCATTAAACAAGGCGCTACAGAGGAAGATGAACAGATACAATGAGTTATGGAACTGCTACAAATGAAATGTAAAGTGACCCACTGTTCCCCAAAGCCTTGAACAGAACCATCCTGTCCAGCATAACGTGAGAATAAGAAATAATGACACTGGACTCTGGGAGTGAGATCCCCAGTAAGGAAATATGCCCCAGAGATCTCTATGGCAAAGCGTGTGCCATTAAAGAAGCCGCTACAGAGGAAGATGAACATATACAATGAGTTATGGAACTGCTACAAATGAAATGTCATGGGGATGTTTCCCCAAAGCCTTGAACATAACCATCCTGCCCAGCATAACGTGAGAATAAGAAATAATGACACTGGACTCTGGGAGTGAGATCCCCAGTAAGGAAATATGCCCCAGAGATCTCTATGGCAAAGCGTGTGCCATTAAAGAAGCCGCTACAGAGGAAGATGGACATATACAATGAGTTATGGAACTGCTACAAATGAAATGTCATGGGGATGTTTCCCCAAAGCCTTGAACATAACCATCCTGCCCAGCATAACGTGAGAATAAGAAATAATGACACTGGACTCTGGGAGTGAGATCCCCAGTAAGGAAATATGCCCCAGAGATCTCTATGGCAAAGCGTGTGCCATTAAAGAAGCCGCTACAGAGGAAGATGGACATATACAATGAGTTATGGAACTGCTACAAATGAAATGTCATGGGGATGTTTCCCCAAAGCCTTGAACATAACCATCCTGCCCAGCATAACGTGAGAATAAGAAATAATGACACTGGACTCTGGGAGTGAGATCCCCAGTAAGGAAATATGCCCCAGAGATCTCTATGGCAAAGCGTGTGCCATTAAAGAAGCCGCTACAGAGGAAGATGGACATATACAATGAGTTATGGAACTGCTACAAATGAAATGTCATGGGGATGTTTCCCCAAAGCCTTGAACATAACCATCCTGCCCAGCATAACGTGAGAATAAGAAATAATGACACTGGACTCTGGGAGTGAGATCCCCAGTAAGGAAATATGCCCCAGAGATCTCTATGGCAAAGCGTGTGCCATTAAACAAGGCGCTACAGAGGAAGATGAACAAATGCAATGAGTTATGGAACTGCTACAAATGAAATGTCATGGGGATGTTTCCCCAAAGCCTTGAACATAACCATCCTGCCCAGCATAACGTGAGAATAAGAAATAATGACACTGGACTCTGGGAGTGAGATCCCCAGTAAGGAAATATGCCCCAGAGATCTCTATGGCAAAGCGTGTGCCATTAAAGAAGCCGCTACAGAGGAAGATGGACATATACAATGAGTTATGGAACTGCTACAAATGAAATGTCATGGGGATGTTTCCCCAAAGCCTTGAACATAACCATCCTGCCCAGCATAACGTGAGAATAAGAAATAATGACACTGGACTCTGGGAGTGAGATCCCCAGTAAGGAAATATGCCCCAGAGATCTCTATGGCAAAGCGTGTGCCATTAAAGAAGCCGCTACAGAGGAAGATGAACAGATACAATGAGTTATGGAACTGCTACAAATGAAATGTCATGGGGATGTTTCCCCAAAGCCTTGAACATAACCATCCTGCCCAGCATAACGTGAGAATAAGAAATAATGACACTGGACTCTGGGAGTGAGATCCCCAGTAAGGAAATATGCCCCAGAGATCTCTATGGCAAAGCGTGTGCCATTAAACAAGGCGCTACAGAGGAAGATGAACATATACAATGAGTTATGGAACTGCTACAAATGAAATGTCATGGGGATGTTTCCCCAAAGCCTTGAACATAACCATCCTGCCCAGCATAACGTGAGAATAAGAAATAATGACACTGGACTCTGGGAGTGAGATCCCCAGTAAGGAAATATGCCCCAGAGATCTCTATGGCAAAGCGTGTGCCATTAAACAAGCCGCTACAGAGGAAGATGAACATATACAATGAGTTATGGAACTGCTACAAATGAAATGTCATGGGGATGTTTCCCCAAAGCCTTGAACATAACCATCCTGCCCAGCATAACGTGAGAATAAGAAATAATGACACTGGACTCTGGGAGTGAGATCCCCAGTAAGGAAATATGCCCCAGAGATCTCTATGGCAAAGCGTGTGCCATTAAAGAAGCCGCTACAGAGGAAGATGAACAGATACAATGAGTTATGGAACTGCTACAAATGAAATGTCATGGGGATGTTTCCCCAAAGCCTTGAACAGAACCATCCTGTCCAGCATAACGTGAGAATAAGAAATAATGACACTGGACTCTGGGAGTGAGATCCCCAGTAAGGAAATATGCCCCAGAGATCTCTATGGCAAAGCGTGTGCCATTAAAGAAGCCGCTACAGAGGAAGATGAACAGATACAATGAGTTATGGAACTGCTACAAATGAAATGTCATGGGGATGTTTCCCCAAAGCCTTGAACAGAACCATCCTGCCCAGCATAACGTGAGAATAAGAAATAATGACACTGGACTCTGGGAGTGAGATCCCCAGTAAGGAAATATGCCCCAGAGATCTCTATGGCAAAGCGTGTGCCATTAAAGAAGCCGCTACAGAGGAAGATGAACAGATACAATGAGTTATGGAACTGCTACAAATGAAATGTCATGGGGATGTTTCCCCAAAGCCTTGAACATAACCATCCTGCCCAGCATAACGTGAGAATAAGAAATAATGACACTGGACTCTGGGAGTGAGATCCCCAGTAAGGAAATATGCCCCAGAGATCTCTATGGCAAAGCGTGTGCCATTAAAGAAGCCGCTACAGAGGAAGATGGACATATACAATGAGTTATGGAACTGCTACAAATGAAATGTCATGGGGATGTTTCCCCAAAGCCTTGAACATAACCATCCTGCCCAGCATAACGTGAGAATAAGAAATAATGACACTGGACTCTGGGAGTGAGATCCCCAGTAAGGAAATATGCCCCAGAGATCTCTATGGCAAAGCGTGTGCCATTAAACAAGGCGCTACAGAGGAAGATGAACAGATACAATGAGTTATGGAACTGCTACAAATGAAATGTCATGGGGATGTTTCCCCAAAGCCTTGAACAGAACCATCCTGCCCAGCAGAACGTGAGAATAAGAAATAATGACACTGGACTCTGGGAGTGAGATCCCCAGTAAGGAAATATGCCCCAGAGATCTCTATGGCAAAGCGTGTGCCATTAAAGAAGCCGCTACAGAGGAAGATGAACATATACAATGAGTTATGGAACTGCTACAAATGAAATGTCATGGGGATGTTTCCCCAAAGCCTTGAACGTAACCATCCTGCCCAGCATAACGTGAGAATAAGAAATAATGACACTGGACTCTGGGAGTGAGATCCCCAGTAAGGAAATATGCCCCAGAGATCTCTATGGCAAAGCGTGTGCCATTAAAGAAGCCGCTACAGAGGAAGATGGACATATACAATGAGTTATGGAACTGCTACAAATGAAATGTCATGGGGATGTTTCCCCAAAGCCTTGAACATAACCATCCTGCCCAGCATAACGTGAGAATAAGAAATAATGACACTGGACTCTGGGAGTGAGATCCCCAGTAAGGAAATATGCCCCAGAGATCTCTATGGCAAAGCGTGTGCCATTAAAGAAGGCGCTACAGAGGAAGATGAACAGATACAATGAGTTATGGAACTGCTACAAATGAAATGTCATGGGGATGTTTCCCCAAAGCCTTGAACATAACCATCCTGCCCAGCATAACGTGAGAATAAGAAATAATGACACTGGACTCTGGGAGTGAGATCCCCAGTAAGGAAATATGCCCCAGAGATCTCTATGGCAAAGCGTGTGCCATTAAAGAAGCCGCTACAGAGGAAGATGGACATATACAATGAGTTATGGAACTGCTACAAATGAAATGTCATGGGGATGTTTCCCCAAAGCCTTGAACATAACCATCCTGCCCAGCATAACGTGAGAATAAGAAATAATGACACTGGACTCTGGGAGTGAGATCCCCAGTAAGGAAATATGCCCCAGAGATCTCTATGGCAAAGCGTGTGCCATTAAAGAAGCCGCTACAGAGGAAGATGGACAAATGCAATGAGTTATGGAACTGCTACAAATGAAATGTCATGGGGATGTTTCCCCAAAGCCTTGAACATAACCATCCTGCCCAGCATAACGTGAGAATAAGAAATAATGACACTGGACTCTGGGAGTGAGATCCCCAGTAAGGAAATATGCCCCAGAGATCTCCATGGCAAAGCGTGTGCCATTAAAGAAGCCGCTACAGAGGAAGATGGACATATACAATGAGTTATGGAACTGCTACAAATGAAATGTCATGGGGATGTTTCCCCAAAGCCTTGAACATAACCATCCTGCCCAGCATAACGTGAGAATAAGAAATAATGACACTGGACTCTGGGAGTGAGATCCCCAGTAAGGAAATATGCCCCAGAGATCTCTATGGCAAAGCGTGTGCCATTAAAGAAGCCGCTACAGAGGAAGATGAACAGATACAATGAGTTATGGAACTGCTACAAATGAAATGTCATGGGGATGTTTCCCCAAAGCCTTGAACAGAACCATCCTGTCCAGCAGAACGTGAGAATAAGAAATAATGACACTGGACTCTGGGAGTGAGATCCCCAGTAAGGAAATATGCCCCAGAGATCTCTATGGCAAAGCGTGTGCCATTAAAGAAGCCGCTACAGAGGAAGATGGACATATACAATGAGTTATGGAACTGCTACAAATGAAATGTCATGGGGATGTTTCCCCAAAGCCTTGAACATAACCATCCTGCCCAGCATAACGTGAGAATAAGAAATAATGACACTGGACTCTGGGAGTGAGATCCCCAGTAAGGAAATATGCCCCAGAGATCTCCATGGCAAAGCGTGTGCCATTAAAGAAGCCGCTACAGAGGAAGATGAACATATACAATGAGTTATGGAACTGCTACAAATGAAATGTCATGGGGATGTTTCCCCAAAGCCTTGAACATAACCATCCTGCCCAGCATAACGTGAGAATAAGAAATAATGACACTGGACTCTGGGAGTGAGATCCCCAGTAAGGAAATATGCCCCAGAGATCTCTATGGCAAAGCGTGTGCCATTAAAGAAGCCGCTACAGAGGAAGATGAACAGATACAATGAGTTATGGAACTGCTACAAATGAAATGTCATGGGGATGTTTCCCCAAAGCCTTGAACATAACCATCCTGCCCAGCATAACGTGAGAATAAGAAATAATGACACTGGACTCTGGGAGTGAGATCCCCAGTAAGGAAATATGCCCCAGAGATCTCTATGGCAAAGCGTGTGCCATTAAAGAAGCCGCTACAGAGGAAGATGAACAGATACAATGAGTTATGGAACTGCTACAAATGAAATGTCATGGGGATGTTTCCCCAAAGCCTTGAACATAACCATCCTGCCCAGCATAACGTGAGAATAAGAAATAATGACACTGGACTCTGGGAGTGAGATCCCCAGTAAGGAAATATGCCCCAGAGATCTCTATGGCAAAGCGTGTGCCATTAAAGAAGCCGCTACAGAGGAAGATGAACAGATACAATGAGTTATGGAACTGCTACAAATGAAATGTCATGGGGATGTTTCCCCAAAGCCTTGAACAGAACCATCCTGCCCAGCATAACGTGAGAATAAGAAATAATGACACTGGACTCTGGGAGTGAGATCCCCAGTAAGGAAATATGCCCCAGAGATCTCTATGGCAAAGCGTGTGCCATTAAAGAAGCCGCTACAGAGGAAGATGAACAGATACAATGAGTTATGGAACTGCTACAAATGAAATGTCATGGGGATGTTTCCCCAAAGCCTTGAACATAACCATCCTGCCCAGCATAACGTGAGAATAAGAAATAATGACACTGGACTCTGGGAGTGAGATCCCCAGTAAGGAAATATGCCCCAGAGATCTCTATGGCAAAGCGTGTGCCATTAAAGAAGCCGCTACAGAGGAAGATGAACAGATACAATGAGTTATGGAACTGCTACAAATGAAATGTCATGGGGATGTTTCCCCAAAGCCTTGAACATAACCATCCTGCCCAGCATAACGTGAGAATAAGAAATAATGACACTGGACTCTGGGAGTGAGATCCCCAGTAAGGAAATATGCCCCAGAGATCTCTATGGCAAAGCGTGTGCCATTAAAGAAGGCGCTACAGAGGAAGATGAACATATACAATGAGTTATGGAACTGCTACAAATGAAATGTCATGGGGATGTTTCCCCAAAGCCTTGAACATAACCATCCTGCCCAGCATAACGTGAGAATAAGAAATAATGACACTGGACTCTGGGAGTGAGATCCCCAGTAAGGAAATATGCCCCAGAGATCTCTATGGCAAAGCGTGTGCCATTAAAGAAGCCGCTACAGAGGAAGATGAACAGATACAATGAGTTATGGAACTGCTACAAATGAAATGTCATGGGGATGTTTCCCCAAAGCCTTGAACAGAACCATCCTGCCCAGCATAACGTGAGAATAAGAAATAATGACACTGGACTCTGGGAGTGAGATCCCCAGTAAGGAAATATGCCCCAGAGATCTCTATGGCAAAGCGTGTGCCATTAAAGAAGCCGCTACAGAGGAAGATGAACAGATACAATGAGTTATGGAACTGCTACAAATGAAATGTCATGGGGATGTTTCCCCAAAGCCTTGAACAGAACCATCCTGTCCAGCAGAACGTGAGAATAAGAAATAATGACACTGGACTCTGGGAGTGAGATCCCCAGTAAGGAAATATGCCCCAGAGATCTCTATGGCAAAGCGTGTGCCATTAAACAAGGCGCTACAGAGGAAGATGAACAAATGCAATGAGTTATGGAACTGCTACAAATGAAATGTCATGGGGATGTAAAGTGACCCACTGTTTCCCCAAAGCCTTGAACATAACCATCCTGCCCAGCATAACGTGAGAATAAGAAATAATGACACTGGACTCTGGGAGTGAGATCCCCAGTAAGGAAATATGCCCCAGAGATCTCTATGGCAAAGCGTGTGCCATTAAAGAAGCCGCTACAGAGGAAGATGAACAGATACAATGAGTTATGGAACTGCTACAAATGAAATGTCATGGGGATGTTTCCCCAAAGCCTTGAACATAACCATCCTGCCCAGCATAACGTGAGAATAAGAAATAATGACACTGGACTCTGGGAGTGAGATCCCCAGTAAGGAAATATGCCCCAGAGATCTCTATGGCAAAGCGTGTGCCATTAAAGAAGCCGCTACAGAGGAAGATGAACAGATACAATGAGTTATGGAACTGCTACAAATGAAATGTCATGGGGATGTTTCCCCAAAGCCTTGAACATAACCATCCTGCCCAGCATAACGTGAGAATAAGAAATAATGACACTGGACTCTGGGAGTGAGATCCCCAGTAAGGAAATATGCCCCAGAGATCTCTATGGCAAAGCGTGTGCCATTAAAGAAGCCGCTACAGAGGAAGATGGACATATACAATGAGTTATGGAACTGCTACAAATGAAATGTCATGGGGATGTTTCCCCAAAGCCTTGAACATAACCATCCTGCCCAGCATAACGTGAGAATAAGAAATAATGACACTGGACTCTGGGAGTGAGATCCCCAGTAAGGAAATATGCCCCAGAGATCTCTATGGCAAAGCGTGTGCCATTAAAGAAGGCGCTACAGAGGAAGATGAACATATACAATGAGTTATGGAACTGCTACAAATGAAATGTCATGGGGATGTTTCCCCAAAGCCTTGAACATAACCATCCTGCCCAGCATAACGTGAGAATAAGAAATAATGACACTGGACTCTGGGAGTGAGATCCCCAGTAAGGAAATATGCCCCAGAGATCTCTATGGCAAAGCGTGTGCCATTAAAGAAGCCGCTACAGAGGAAGATGAACATATACAATGAGTTATGGAACTGCTACAAATGAAATGTCATGGGGATGTTTCCCCAAAGCCTTGAACATAACCATCCTGCCCAGCATAACGTGAGAATAAGAAATAATGACACTGGACTCTGGGAGTGAGATCCCCAGTAAGGAAATATGCCCCAGAGATCTCTATGGCAAAGCGTGTGCCATTAAAGAAGCCGCTACAGAGGAAGATGAACAGATACAATGAGTTATGGAACTGCTACAAATGAAATGTCATGGGGATGTTTCCCCAAAGCCTTGAACATAACCATCCTGCCCAGCATAACGTGAGAATAAGAAATAATGACACTGGACTCTGGGAGTGAGATCCCCAGTAAGGAAATATGCCCCAGAGATCTCTATGGCAAAGCGTGTGCCATTAAAGAAGCCGCTACAGAGGAAGATGAACAGATACAATGAGTTATGGAACTGCTACAAATGAAATGTCATGGGGATGTTTCCCCAAAGCCTTGAACATAACCATCCTGCCCAGCATAACGTGAGAATAAGAAATAATGACACTGGACTCTGGGAGTGAGATCCCCAGTAAGGAAATATGCCCCAGAGATCTCTATGGCAAAGCGTGTGCCATTAAAGAAGCCGCTACAGAGGAAGATGGACATATACAATGAGTTATGGAACTGCTACAAATGAAATGTCATGGGGATGTTTCCCCAAAGCCTTGAACATAACCATCCTGCCCAGCATAACGTGAGAATAAGAAATAATGACACTGGACTCTGGGAGTGAGATCCCCAGTAAGGAAATATGCCCCAGAGATCTCCATGGCAAAGCGTGTGCCATTAAAGAAGCCGCTACAGAGGAAGATGAACAGATACAATGAGTTATGGAACTGCTACAAATGAAATGTCATGGGGATGTTTCCCCAAAGCCTTGAACATAACCATCCTGCCCAGCATAACGTGAGAATAAGAAATAATGACACTGGACTCTGGGAGTGAGATCCCCAGTAAGGAAATATGCCCCAGAGATCTCTATGGCAAAGCGTGTGCCATTAAAGAAGGCGCTACAGAGGAAGATGAACAGATACAATGAGTTATGGAACTGCTACAAATGAAATGTCATGGGGATGTTTCCCCAAAGCCTTGAACATAACCATCCTGCCCAGCATAACGTGAGAATAAGAAATAATGACACTGGACTCTGGGAGTGAGATCCCCAGTAAGGAAATATGCCCCAGAGATCTCTATGGCAAAGCGTGTGCCATTAAAGAAGCCGCTACAGAGGAAGATGGACATATACAATGAGTTATGGAACTGCTACAAATGAAATGTCATGGGGATGTTTCCCCAAAGCCTTGAACATAACCATCCTGCCCAGCATAACGTGAGAATAAGAAATAATGACACTGGACTCTGGGAGTGAGATCCCCAGTAAGGAAATATGCCCCAGAGATCTCTATGGCAAAGCGTGTGCCATTAAAGAAGCCGCTACAGAGGAAGATGGACAAATGCAATGAGTTATGGAACTGCTACAAATGAAATGTCATGGGGATGTTTCCCCAAAGCCTTGAACATAACCATCCTGCCCAGCATAACGTGAGAATAAGAAATAATGACACTGGACTCTGGGAGTGAGATCCCCAGTAAGGAAATATGCCCCAGAGATCTCCATGGCAAAGCGTGTGCCATTAAAGAAGCCGCTACAGAGGAAGATGGACATATACAATGAGTTATGGAACTGCTACAAATGAAATGTCATGGGGATGTTTCCCCAAAGCCTTGAACATAACCATCCTGCCCAGCATAACGTGAGAATAAGAAATAATGACACTGGACTCTGGGAGTGAGATCCCCAGTAAGGAAATATGCCCCAGAGATCTCTATGGCAAAGCGTGTGCCATTAAAGAAGCCGCTACAGAGGAAGATGAACAGATACAATGAGTTATGGAACTGCTACAAATGAAATGTCATGGGGATGTTTCCCCAAAGCCTTGAACAGAACCATCCTGTCCAGCAGAACGTGAGAATAAGAAATAATGACACTGGACTCTGGGAGTGAGATCCCCAGTAAGGAAATATGCCCCAGAGATCTCTATGGCAAAGCGTGTGCCATTAAAGAAGCCGCTACAGAGGAAGATGGACATATACAATGAGTTATGGAACTGCTACAAATGAAATGTCATGGGGATGTTTCCCCAAAGCCTTGAACATAACCATCCTGCCCAGCATAACGTGAGAATAAGAAATAATGACACTGGACTCTGGGAGTGAGATCCCCAGTAAGGAAATATGCCCCAGAGATCTCCATGGCAAAGCGTGTGCCATTAAAGAAGCCGCTACAGAGGAAGATGAACAGATACAATGAGTTATGGAACTGCTACAAATGAAATGTCATGGGGATGTTTCCCCAAAGCCTTGAACATAACCATCCTGCCCAGCATAACGTGAGAATAAGAAATAATGACACTGGACTCTGGGAGTGAGATCCCCAGTAAGGAAATATGCCCCAGAGATCTCTATGGCAAAGCGTGTGCCATTAAAGAAGCCGCTACAGAGGAAGATGAACAGATACAATGAGTTATGGAACTGCTACAAATGAAATGTCATGGGGATGTTTCCCCAAAGCCTTGAACATAACCATCCTGCCCAGCATAACGTGAGAATAAGAAATAATGACACTGGACTCTGGGAGTGAGATCCCCAGTAAGGAAATATGCCCCAGAGATCTCTATGGCAAAGCGTGTGCCATTAAAGAAGCCGCTACAGAGGAAGATGAACAGATACAATGAGTTATGGAACTGCTACAAATGAAATGTCATGGGGATGTTTCCCCAAAGCCTTGAACAGAACCATCCTGCCCAGCATAACGTTAGAATAAGAAATAATGACACTGGACTCTGGGAGTGAGATCCCCAGTAAGGAAATATGCCCCAGAGATCTCTATGGCAAAGCGTGTGCCATTAAAGAAGCCGCTACAGAGGAAGATGAACAGATACAATGAGTTATGGAACTGCTACAAATGAAATGTCATGGGGATGTTTCCCCAAAGCCTTGAACATAACCATCCTGCCCAGCATAACGTGAGAATAAGAAATAATGACACTGGACTCTGGGAGTGAGATCCCCAGTAAGGAAATATGCCCCAGAGATCTCTATGGCAAAGCGTGTGCCATTAAAGAAGCCGCTACAGAGGAAGATGAACAGATACAATGAGTTATGGAACTGCTACAAATGAAATGTCATGGGGATGTTTCCCCAAAGCCTTGAACATAACCATCCTGCCCAGCATAACGTGAGAATAAGAAATAATGACACTGGACTCTGGGAGTGAGATCCCCAGTAAGGAAATATGCCCCAGAGATCTCTATGGCAAAGCGTGTGCCATTAAAGAAGGCGCTACAGAGGAAGATGAACATATACAATGAGTTATGGAACTGCTACAAATGAAATGTCATGGGGATGTTTCCCCAAAGCCTTGAACATAACCATCCTGCCCAGCATAACGTGAGAATAAGAAATAATGACACTGGACTCTGGGAGTGAGATCCCCAGTAAGGAAATATGCCCCAGAGATCTCTATGGCAAAGCGTGTGCCATTAAAGAAGCCGCTACAGAGGAAGATGAACAGATACAATGAGTTATGGAACTGCTACAAATGAAATGTCATGGGGATGTTTCCCCAAAGCCTTGAACAGAACCATCCTGCCCAGCATAACGTGAGAATAAGAAATAATGACACTGGACTCTGGGAGTGAGATCCCCAGTAAGGAAATATGCCCCAGAGATCTCTATGGCAAAGCGTGTGCCATTAAAGAAGCCGCTACAGAGGAAGATGAACAGATACAATGAGTTATGGAACTGCTACAAATGAAATGTCATGGGGATGTTTCCCCAAAGCCTTGAACAGAACCATCCTGTCCAGCAGAACGTGAGAATAAGAAATAATGACACTGGACTCTGGGAGTGAGATCCCCAGTAAGGAAATATGCCCCAGAGATCTCTATGGCAAAGCGTGTGCCATTAAACAAGGCGCTACAGAGGAAGATGAACAAATGCAATGAGTTATGGAACTGCTACAAATGAAATGTCATGGGGATGTAAAGTGACCCACTGTTTCCCCAAAGCCTTGAACATAACCATCCTGCCCAGCATAACGTGAGAATAAGAAATAATGACACTGGACTCTGGGAGTGAGATCCCCAGTAAGGAAATATGCCCCAGAGATCTCTATGGCAAAGCGTGTGCCATTAAAGAAGCCGCTACAGAGGAAGATGAACAGATACAATGAGTTATGGAACTGCTACAAATGAAATGTCATGGGGATGTTTCCCCAAAGCCTTGAACATAACCATCCTGCCCAGCATAACGTGAGAATAAGAAATAATGACACTGGACTCTGGGAGTGAGATCCCCAGTAAGGAAATATGCCCCAGAGATCTCTATGGCAAAGCGTGTGCCATTAAAGAAGCCGCTACAGAGGAAGATGAACAGATACAATGAGTTATGGAACTGCTACAAATGAAATGTCATGGGGATGTTTCCCCAAAGCCTTGAACATAACCATCCTGCCCAGCATAACGTGAGAATAAGAAATAATGACACTGGACTCTGGGAGTGAGATCCCCAGTAAGGAAATATGCCCCAGAGATCTCTATGGCAAAGCGTGTGCCATTAAAGAAGCCGCTACAGAGGAAGATGGACATATACAATGAGTTATGGAACTGCTACAAATGAAATGTCATGGGGATGTTTCCCCAAAGCCTTGAACATAACCATCCTGCCCAGCATAACGTGAGAATAAGAAATAATGACACTGGACTCTGGGAGTGAGATCCCCAGTAAGGAAATATGCCCCAGAGATCTCTATGGCAAAGCGTGTGCCATTAAAGAAGGCGCTACAGAGGAAGATGAACATATACAATGAGTTATGGAACTGCTACAAATGAAATGTCATGGGGATGTTTCCCCAAAGCCTTGAACATAACCATCCTGCCCAGCATAACGTGAGAATAAGAAATAATGACACTGGACTCTGGGAGTGAGATCCCCAGTAAGGAAATATGCCCCAGAGATCTCTATGGCAAAGCGTGTGCCATTAAAGAAGCCGCTACAGAGGAAGATGAACATATACAATGAGTTATGGAACTGCTACAAATGAAATGTCATGGGGATGTTTCCCCAAAGCCTTGAACATAACCATCCTGCCCAGCATAACGTGAGAATAAGAAATAATGACACTGGACTCTGGGAGTGAGATCCCCAGTAAGGAAATATGCCCCAGAGATCTCTATGGCAAAGCGTGTGCCATTAAAGAAGCCGCTACAGAGGAAGATGAACAGATACAATGAGTTATGGAACTGCTACAAATGAAATGTCATGGGGATGTTTCCCCAAAGCCTTGAACATAACCATCCTGCCCAGCATAACGTGAGAATAAGAAATAATGACACTGGACTCTGGGAGTGAGATCCCCAGTAAGGAAATATGCCCCAGAGATCTCTATGGCAAAGCGTGTGCCATTAAAGAAGCCGCTACAGAGGAAGATGAACAGATACAATGAGTTATGGAACTGCTACAAATGAAATGTCATGGGGATGTTTCCCCAAAGCCTTGAACATAACCATCCTGCCCAGCATAACGTGAGAATAAGAAATAATGACACTGGACTCTGGGAGTGAGATCCCCAGTAAGGAAATATGCCCCAGAGATCTCTATGGCAAAGCGTGTGCCATTAAAGAAGCCGCTACAGAGGAAGATGGACATATACAATGAGTTATGGAACTGCTACAAATGAAATGTCATGGGGATGTTTCCCCAAAGCCTTGAACATAACCATCCTGCCCAGCATAACGTGAGAATAAGAAATAATGACACTGGACTCTGGGAGTGAGATCCCCAGTAAGGAAATATGCCCCAGAGATCTCCATGGCAAAGCGTGTGCCATTAAAGAAGCCGCTACAGAGGAAGATGAACAGATACAATGAGTTATGGAACTGCTACAAATGAAATGTCATGGGGATGTTTCCCCAAAGCCTTGAACATAACCATCCTGCCCAGCATAACGTGAGAATAAGAAATAATGACACTGGACTCTGGGAGTGAGATCCCCAGTAAGGAAATATGCCCCAGAGATCTCTATGGCAAAGCGTGTGCCATTAAACAAGGCGCTACAGAGGAAGATGAACAGATACAATGAGTTATGGAACTGCTACAAATGAAATGTCATGGGGATGTTTCCCCAAAGCCTTGAACATAACCATCCTGCCCAGCATAACGTGAGAATAAGAAATAATGACACTGGACTCTGGGAGTGAGATCCCCAGTAAGGAAATATGCCCCAGAGATCTCTATGGCAAAGCGTGTGCCATTAAAGAAGCCGCTACAGAGGAAGATGAACATATACAATGAGTTATGGAACTGCTACAAATGAAATGTCATGGGGATGTTTCCCCAAAGCCTTGAACATAACCATCCTGCCCAGCATAACGTGAGAATAAGAAATAATGACACTGGACTCTGGGAGTGAGATCCCCAGTAAGGAAATATGCCCCAGAGAGCTCTATGGCAAAGCGTGTGCCATTAAAGAAGCCGCTACAGAGGAAGATGAACAGATACAATGAGTTATGGAACTGCTACAAATGAAATGTCATGGGGATGTTTCCCCAAAGCCTTGAACAGAACCATCCTGCCCAGCATAACGTGAGAATAAGAAATAATGACACTGGACTCTGGGAGTGAGATCCCCAGTAAGGAAATATGCCCCAGAGATCTCTATGGCAAAGCGTGTGCCATTAAAGAAGCCGCTACAGAGGAAGATGGACATATACAATGAGTTATGGAACTGCTACAAATGAAATGTCATGGGGATGTTTCCCCAAAGCCTTGAACATAACCATCCTGTCCAGCAGAACGTGAGAATAAGAAATAATGACACTGGACTCTGGGAGTGAGATCCCCAGTAAGGAAATATGCCCCAGAGATCTCTATGGCAAAGCGTGTGCCATTAAAGAAGCCGCTACAGAGGAAGATGAACATATACAATGAGTTATGGAACTGCTACAAATGAAATGTCATGGGGATGTTTCCCCAAAGCCTTGAACATAACCATCCTGCCCAGCATAACGTGAGAATAAGAAATAATGACACTGGACTCTGGGAGTGAGATCCCCAGTAAGGAAATATGCCCCAGAGATCTCCATGGCAAAGCGTGTGCCATTAAACAAGGCGCTACAGAGGAAGATGAACATATACAATGAGTTATGGAACTGCTACAAATGAAATGTCATGGGGATGTTTCCCCAAAGCCTTGAACATAACCATCCTGCCCAGCATAACGTGAGAATAAGAAATAATGACACTGGACTCTGGGAGTGAGATCCCCAGTAAGGAAATATGCCCCAGAGATCTCTATGGCAAAGCGTGTGCCATTAAAGAAGCCGCTACAGAGGAAGATGGACATATACAATGAGTTATGGAACTGCTACAAATGAAATGTCATGGGGATGTTTCCCCAAAGCCTTGAACATAACCATCCTGCCCAGCAGAACGTGAGAATAAGAAATAATGACACTGGACTCTGGGAGTGAGATCCCCAGTAAGGAAATATGCCCCAGAGATCTCTATGGCAAAGCGTGTGCCATTAAAGAAGGCGCTACAGAGGAAGATGAACATATACAATGAGTTATGGAACTGCTACAAATGAAATGTCATGGGGATGTTTCCCCAAAGCCTTGAACATAACCATCCTGCCCAGCATAACGTGAGAATAAGAAATAATGACACTGGACTCTGGGAGTGAGATCCCCAGTAAGGAAATATGCCCCAGAGATCTCTATGGCAAAGCGTGTGCCATTAAAGAAGCCGCTACAGAGGAAGATGAACAGATACAATGAGTTATGGAACTGCTACAAATGAAATGTCATGGGGATGTTTCCCCAAAGCCTTGAACATAACCATCCTGCCCAGCATAACGTGAGAATAAGAAATAATGACACTGGACTCTGGGAGTGAGATCCCCAGTAAGGAAATATGCCCCAGAGATCTCTATGGCAAAGCGTGTGCCATTAAAGAAGCCGCTACAGAGGAAGATGAACAGATACAATGAGTTATGGAACTGCTACAAATGAAATGTCATGGGGATGTTTCCCCAAAGCCTTGAACATAACCATCCTGCCCAGCATAACGTGAGAATAAGAAATAATGACACTGGACTCTGGGAGTGAGATCCCCAGTAAGGAAATATGCCCCAGAGATCTCTATGGCAAAGCGTGTGCCATTAAAGAAGCCGCTACAGAGGAAGATGAACATATACAATGAGTTATGGAACTGCTACAAATGAAATGTCATGGGGATGTTTCCCCAAAGCCTTGAACATAACCATCCTGCCCAGCATAACGTGAGAATAAGAAATAATGACACTGGACTCTGGGAGTGAGATCCCCAGTAAGGAAATATGCCCCAGAGATCTCTATGGCAAAGCGTGTGCCATTAAAGAAGGCGCTACAGAGGAAGATGAACAGATACAATGAGTTATGGAACTGCTACAAATGAAATGTCATGGGGATGTTTCCCCAAAGCCTTGAACATAACCATCCTGCCCAGCATAACGTGAGAATAAGAAATAATGACACTGGACTCTGGGAGTGAGATCCCCAGTAAGGAAATATGCCCCAGAGATCTCTATGGCAAAGCGTGTGCCATTAAAGAAGCCGCTACAGAGGAAGATGGACATATACAATGAGTTATGGAACTGCTACAAATGAAATGTCATGGGGATGTTTCCCCAAAGCCTTGAACATAACCATCCTGCCCAGCATAACGTGAGAATAAGAAATAATGACACTGGACTCTGGGAGTGAGATCCCCAGTAAGGAAATATGCCCCAGAGATCTCTATGGCAAAGCGTGTGCCATTAAAGAAGCCGCTACAGAGGAAGATGGACAAATGCAATGAGTTATGGAACTGCTACAAATGAAATGTCATGGGGATGTTTCCCCAAAGCCTTGAACATAACCATCCTGCCCAGCATAACGTGAGAATAAGAAATAATGACACTGGACTCTGGGAGTGAGATCCCCAGTAAGGAAATATGCCCCAGAGATCTCCATGGCAAAGCGTGTGCCATTAAAGAAGCCGCTACAGAGGAAGATGAACAGATACAATGAGTTATGGAACTGCTACAAATGAAATGTCATGGGGATGTTTCCCCAAAGCCTTGAACAGAACCATCCTGTCCAGCAGAACGTGAGAATAAGAAATAATGACACTGGACTCTGGGAGTGAGATCCCCAGTAAGGAAATATGCCCCAGAGATCTCTATGGCAAAGCGTGTGCCATTAAAGAAGCCGCTACAGAGGAAGATGGACATATACAATGAGTTATGGAACTGCTACAAATGAAATGTCATGGGGATGTTTCCCCAAAGCCTTGAATGTAACCATCCTGCCCAGCATAACGTGAGAATAAGAAATAATGACACTGGACTCTGGGAGTGAGATCCCCAGTAAGGAAATATGCCCCAGAGATCTCCATGGCAAAGCGTGTGCCATTAAAGAAGCCGCTACAGAGGAAGATGAACATATACAATGAGTTATGGAACTGCTACAAATGAAATGTCATGGGGATGTTTCCCCAAAGCCTTGAACATAACCATCCTGCCCAGCATAACGTGAGAATAAGAAATAATGACACTGGACTCTGGGAGTGAGATCCCCAGTAAGGAAATATGCCCCAGAGATCTCTATGGCAAAGCGTGTGCCATTAAAGAAGCCGCTACAGAGGAAGATGAACAAATGCAATGAGTTATGGAACTGCTACAAATGAAATGTCATGGGGATGTTTCCCCAAAGCCTTGAACATAACCATCCTGTCCAGCAGAACGTGAGAATAAGAAATAATGACACTGGACTCTGGGAGTGAGATCCCCAGTAAGGAAATATGCCCCAGAGATCTCTATGGCAAAGCGTGTGCCATTAAAGAAGGCGCTACAGAGGAAGATGAACAGATACAATGAGTTATGGAACTGCTACAAATGAAATGTCATGGGGATGTTTCCCCAAAGCCTTGAACATAACCATCCTGCCCAGCATAACGTGAGAATAAGAAATAATGACACTGGACTCTGGGAGTGAGATCCCCAGTAAGGAAATATGCCCCAGAGATCTCTATGGCAAAGCGTGTGCCATTAAACAAGGCGCTACAGAGGAAGATGAACAGATACAATGAGTTATGGAACTGCTACAAATGAAATGTCATGGGGATGTTTCCCCAAAGCCTTGAACATAACCATCCTGTCCAGCATAACGTGAGAATAAGAAATAATGACACTGGACTCTGGGAGTGAGATCCCCAGTAAGGAAATATGCCCCAGAGATCTCTATGGCAAAGCGTGTGCCATTAAAGAAGCCGCTACAGAGGAAGATGGACATATACAATGAGTTATGGAACTGCTACAAATGAAATGTCATGGGGATGTTTCCCCAAAGCCTTGAACATAACCATCCTGCCCAGCATAACGTGAGAATAAGAAATAATGACACTGGACTCTGGGAGTGAGATCCCCAGTAAGGAAATATGCCCCAGAGATCTCTATGGCAAAGCGTGTGCCATTAAAGAAGCCGCTACAGAGGAAGATGGACATATACAATGAGTTATGGAACTGCTACAAATGAAATGTCATGGGGATGTTTCCCCAAAGCCTTGAACATAACCATCCTGCCCAGCATAACGTGAGAATAAGAAATAATGACACTGGACTCTGGGAGTGAGATCCCCAGTAAGGAAATATGCCCCAGAGATCTCTATGGCAAAGCGTGTGCAATTAAAGAAGGCGCTACAGAGGAAGATGAACAAATGCAATGAGTTATGGAACTGCTACAAATGAAATGTCATGGGGATGTAAAGTGACCCACTGTTTCCCCAAAGCCTTGAACATAACCATCCTGCCCAGCATAACGTGAGAATAAGAAATAATGACACTGGACTCTGGGAGTGAGATCCCCAGTAAGGAAATATGCCCCAGAGATCTCTATGGCAAAGCGTGTGCCATTAAAGAAGCCGCTACAGAGGAAGATGAACATATACAATGAGTTATGGAACTGCTACAAATGAAATGTCATGGGGATGTTTCCCCAAAGCCTTGAACATAACCATCCTGCCCAGCATAACGTGAGAATAAGAAATAATGACACTGGACTCTGGGAGTGAGATCCCCAGTAAGGAAATATGCCCCAGAGATCTCTATGGCAAAGCGTGTGCCATTAAAGAAGCCGCTACAGAGGAAGATGAACAGATACAATGAGTTATGGAACTGCTACAAATGAAATGTCATGGGGATGTTTCCCCAAAGCCTTGAACAGAACCATCCTGCCCAGCATAACGTGAGAATAAGAAATAATGACACTGGACTCTGGGAGTGAGATCCCCAGTAAGGAAATATGCCCCAGATAGCTCTATGGCAAAGCGTGTGCCATTAAAGAAGGCGCTACAGAGGAAGATGAACAAATGCAATGAGTTATGGAACTGCTACAAATGAAATGTCATGGGGATGTAAAGTGACCCACTGTTTCCCCAAAGCCTTGAACATAACCATCCTGCCCAGCATAACGTGAGAATAAGAAATAATGACACTGGACTCTGGGAGTGAGATCCCCAGTAAGGAAATATGCCCCAGAGATCTCTATGGCAAAGCGTGTGCCATTAAAGAAGCCGCTACAGAGGAAGATGAACAGATACAATGAGTTATGGAACTGCTACAAATGAAATGTCATGGGGATGTTTCCCCAAAGCCTTGAACATAACCATCCTGCCCAGCATAACGTGAGAATAAGAAATAATGACACTGGACTCTGGGAGTGAGATCCCCAGTAAGGAAATATGCCCCAGAGATCTCTATGGCAAAGCGTGTGCCATTAAAGAAGCCGCTACAGAGGAAGATGAACAGATACAATGAGTTATGGAACTGCTACAAATGAAATGTCATGGGGATGTTTCCCCAAAGCCTTGAACAGAACCATCCTGCCCAGCATAACGTGAGAATAAGAAATAATGACACTGGACTCTGGGAGTGAGATCCCCAGTAAGGAAATATGCCCCAGATAGCTCTATGGCAAAGCGTGTGCCATTAAAGAAGGCGCTACAGAGGAAGATGAACAGATACAATGAGTTATGGAACTGCTACAAATGAAATGTCATGGGGATGTTTCCCCAAAGCCTTGAACAGAACCATCCTGCCCAGCATAACGTGAGAATAAGAAATAATGACACTGGACTCTGGGAGTGAGATCCCCAGTAAGGAAATATGCCCCAGAGATCTCTATGGCAAAGCGTGTGCCATTAAAGAAGCCGCTACAGAGGAAGATGAACAGATACAATGAGTTATGGAACTGCTACAAATGAAATGTCATGGGGATGTTTCCCCAAAGCCTTGAACAGAACCATCCTGCCCAGCATAACGTGAGAATAAGAAATAATGACACTGGACTCTGGGAGTGAGATCCCCAGTAAGGAAATATGCCCCAGATAGCTCTATGGCAAAGCGTGTGCCATTAAACAAGCCGCTACAGAGGAAGATGGACATATACAATGAGTTATGGAACTGCTACAAATGAAATGTCATGGGGATGTTTCCCCAAAGCCTTGAACATAACCATCCTGCCCAGCATAACGTGAGAATAAGAAATAATGACACTGGACTCTGGGAGTGAGATCCCCAGTAAGGAAATATGCCCCAGAGATCTCTATGGCAAAGCGTGTGCCATTAAAGAAGCCGCTACAGAGGAAGATGAACAGATACAATGAGTTATGGAACTGCTACAAATGAAATGTCATGGGGACGTTTCCCCAAAGCCTTGAACAGAACCATCCTGCCCAGCATAACGTGAGAATAAGAAATAATGACACTGGACTCTGGGAGTGAGATCCCCAGTAAGGAAATGTGCCCCAGATAGCTCTATGGCAAAGCGTGTGCCATTAAACAAGCCGCTACAGAGGAAGATGGACATATACAATGAGTTATGGAACTGCTACAAATGAAATGTCATGGGGATGTTTCCCCAAAGCCTTGAACATAACCATCCTGTCCAGCATAACGTGAGAATAAGAAATAATGACACTGGACTCTGGGAGTGAGATCCCCAGTAAGGAAATATGCCCCAGAGATCTCTATGGCAAAGCGTGTGCCATTAAAGAAGCCGCTACAGAGGAAGATGGACATATACAATGAGTTATGGAACTGCTACAAATGAAATGTCATGGGGATGTTTCCCCAAAGCCTTGAACATAACCATCCTGCCCAGCATAACGTGAGAATAAGAAATAATGACACTGGACTCTGGGAGTGAGATCCCCAGTAAGGAAATATGCCCCAGAGATCTCTATGGCAAAGCGTGTGCCATTAAAGAAGCCGCTACAGAGGAAGATGGACATATACAATGAGTTATGGAACTGCTACAAATGAAATGTCATGGGGATGTTTCCCCAAAGCCTTGAACATAACCATCCTGCCCAGCATAACGTGAGAATAAGAAATAATGACACTGGACTCTGGGAGTGAGATCCCCAGTAAGGAAATATGCCCCAGAGATCTCTATGGCAAAGCGTGTGCCATTAAAGAAGCCGCTACAGAGGAAGATGGACATATACAATGAGTTATGGAACTGCTACAAATGAAATGTCATGGGGATGTTTCCCCAAAGCCTTGAACATAACCATCCTGCCCAGCATAACGTGAGAATAAGAAATAATGACACTGGACTCTGGGAGTGAGATCCCCAGTAAGGAAATATGCCCCAGAGATCTCTATGGCAAAGCGTGTGCCATTAAAGAAGCCGCTACAGAGGAAGATGGACAAATGCAATGAGTTATGGAACTGCTACAAATGAAATGTCATGGGGATGTTTCCCCAAAGCCTTGAACATAACCATCCTGCCCAGCATAACGTGAGAATAAGAAATAATGACACTGGACTCTGGGAGTGAGATCCCCAGTAAGGAAATATGCCCCAGAGATCTCTATGGCAAAGCGTGTGCCATTAAAGAAGCCGCTACAGAGGAAGATGAACAGATACAATGAGTTATGGAACTGCTACAAATGAAATGTCATGGGGATGTTTCCCCAAAGCCTTGAACATAACCATCCTGCCCAGCATAACGTGAGAATAAGAAATAATGACACTGGACTCTGGGAGTGAGATCCCCAGTAAGGAAATATGCCCCAGAGATCTCTATGGCAAAGCGTGTGCCATTAAAGAAGCCGCTACAGAGGAAGATGAACATATACAATGAGTTATGGAACTGCTACAAATGAAATGTCATGGGGATGTTTCCCCAAAGCCTTGAACATAACCATCCTGCCCAGCAGAACGTGAGAATAAGAAATAATGACACTGGACTCTGGGAGTGAGATCCCCAGTAAGGAAATATGCCCCAGAGATCTCTATGGCAAAGCGTGTGCCATTAAAGAAGCCGCTACAGAGGAAGATGAACAGATACAATGAGTTATGGAACTGCTACAAATGAAATGTCATGGGGATGTTTCCCCAAAGCCTTGAACATAACCATCCTGTCCAGCATAACGTGAGAATAAGAAATAATGACACTGGACTCTGGGAGTGAGATCCCCAGTAAGGAAATATGCCCCAGAGATCTCTATGGCAAAGCGTGTGCCATTAAACAAGGCGCTACAGAGGAAGATGAACAGATACAATGAGTTATGGAACTGCTACAAATGAAATGTCATGGGGATGTTTCCCCAAAGCCTTGAACATAACCATCCTGCCCAGCATAACGTGAGAATAAGAAATAATGACACTGGACTCTGGGAGTGAGATCCCCAGTAAGGAAATATGCCCCAGAGATCTCTATGGCAAAGCGTGTGCCATTAAACAAGGCGCTACAGAGGAAGATGAACAGATACAATGAGTTATGGAACTGCTACAAATGAAATGTCATGGGGATGTTTCCCCAAAGCCTTGAACATAACCATCCTGCCCAGCATAACGTGAGAATAAGAAATAATGACACTGGACTCTGGGAGTGAGATCCCCAGTAAGGAAATATGCCCCAGAGATCTCTATGGCAAAGCGTGTGCCATTAAAGAAGCCGCTACAGAGGAAGATGGACATATACAATGAGTTATGGAACTGCTACAAATGAAATGTCATGGGGATGTTTCCCCAAAGCCTTGAACATAACCATCCTGCCCAGCATAACGTGAGAATAAGAAATAATGACACTGGACTCTGGGAGTGAGATCCCCAGTAAGGAAATATGCCCCAGAGATCTCTATGGCAAAGCGTGTGCCATTAAAGAAGCCGCTACAGAGGAAGATGAACAGATACAATGAGTTATGGAACTGCTACAAATGAAATGTCATGGGGATGTTTCCCCAAAGCCTTGAACATAACCATCCTGCCCAGCATAACGTGAGAATAAGAAATAATGACACTGGACTCTGGGAGTGAGATCCCCAGTAAGGAAATATGCCCCAGAGATCTCTATGGCAAAGCGTGTGCCATTAAAGAAGCCGCTACAGAGGAAGATGAACAGATACAATGAGTTATGGAACTGCTACAAATGAAATGTCATGGGGATGTTTCCCCAAAGCCTTGAATGTAACCATCCTGCCCAGCATAACGTGAGAATAAGAAATAATGACACTGGACTCTGGGAGTGAGATCCCCAGTAAGGAAATATGCCCCAGAGATCTCTATGGCAAAGCGTGTGCCATTAAAGAAGCCGCTACAGAGGAAGATGAACATATACAATGAGTTATGGAACTGCTACAAATGAAATGTCATGGGGATGTTTCCCCAAAGCCTTGAACATAACCATCCTGCCCAGCATAACGTGAGAATAAGAAATAATGACACTGGACTCTGGGAGTGAGATCCCCAGTAAGGAAATATGCCCCAGAGATCTCTATGGCAAAGCGTGTGCCATTAAAGAAGCCGCTACAGAGGAAGATGAACATATACAATGAGTTATGGAACTGCTACAAATGAAATGTCATGGGGATGTTTCCCCAAAGCCTTGAACATAACCATCCTGCCCAGCATAACGTGAGAATAAGAAATAATGACACTGGACTCTGGGAGTGAGATCCCCAGTAAGGAAATATGCCCCAGAGATCTCTATGGCAAAGCGTGTGCCATTAAAGAAGCCGCTACAGAGGAAGATGAACAGATACAATGAGTTATGGAACTGCTACAAATGAAATGTCATGGGGATGTTTCCCCAAAGCCTTGAACATAACCATCCTGCCCAGCATAACGTGAGAATAAGAAATAATGACACTGGACTCTGGGAGTGAGATCCCCAGTAAGGAAATATGCCCCAGAGATCTCTATGGCAAAGCGTGTGCCATTAAAGAAGCCGCTACAGAGGAAGATGAACATATACAATGAGTTATGGAACTGCTACAAATGAAATGTCATGGGGATGTTTCCCCAAAGCCTTGAACATAACCATCCTGCCCAGCAGAACGTGAGAATAAGAAATAATGACACTGGACTCTGGGAGTGAGATCCCCAGTAAGGAAATATGCCCCAGAGATCTCTATGGCAAAGCGTGTGCCATTAAAGAAGCCGCTACAGAGGAAGATGGACATATACAATGAGTTATGGAACTGGTACAAATGAAATGTCATGGGGATGTTTCCCCAAAGCCTTGAACATAACCATCCTGCCCAGCAGAACGTGAGAATAAGAAATAATGACACTGGACTCTGGGAGTGAGATCCCCAGTAAGGAAATATGCCCCAGAGATCTCTATGGCAAAGCGTGTGCCATTAAAGAAGCCGCTACAGAGGAAGATGGACATATACAATGAGTTATGGAACTGCTACAAATGAAATGTCATGGGGATGTTTCCCCAAAGCCTTGAACATAACCATCCTGCCCAGCATAACGTGAGAATAAGAAATAATGACACTGGACTCTGGGAGTGAGATCCCCAGTAAGGAAATATGCCCCAGAGATCTCTATGGCAAAGCGTGTGCCATTAAAGAAGCCGCTACAGAGGAAGATGGACATATACAATGAGTTATGGAACTGCTACAAATGAAATGTCATGGGGATGTTTCCCCAAAGCCTTGAACATAACCATCCTGCCCAGCATAACGTGAGAATAAGAAATAATGACACTGGACTCTGGGAGTGAGATCCCCAGTAAGGAAATATGCCCCAGAGATCTCTATGGCAAAGCGTGTGCCATTAAAGAAGCCGCTACAGAGGAAGATGAACAGATACAATGAGTTATGGAACTGCTACAAATGAAATGTCATGGGGATGTTTCCCCAAAGCCTTGAACATAACCATCCTGCCCAGCATAACGTGAGAATAAGAAATAATGACACTGGACTCTGGGAGTGAGATCCCCAGTAAGGAAATATGCCCCAGAGATCACTATGGCAAAGCGTGTGCCATTAAAGAAGCCGCTACAGAGGAAGATGGACATATACAATGAGTTATGGAACTGCTACAAATGAAATGTCATGGGGATGTTTCCCCAAAGCCTTGAACATAACCATCCTGCCCAGCATAACGTGAGAATAAGAAATAATGACACTGGACTCTGGGAGTGAGATCCCCAGTAAGGAAATATGCCCCAGAGATCTCTATGGCAAAGCGTGTGCCATTAAACAAGGCGCTACAGAGGAAGATGAACAGATACAATGAGTTATGGAACTGCTACAAATGAAATGTCATGGGGATGTTTCCCCAAAGCCTTGAACATAACCATCCTGCCCAGCATAACGTGAGAATAAGAAATAATGACACTGGACTCTGGGAGTGAGATCCCCAGTAAGGAAATATGCCCCAGAGATCTCTATGGCAAAGCGTGTGCCATTAAAGAAGCCGCTACAGAGGAAGATGAACAGATACAATGAGTTATGGAACTGCTACAAATGAAATGTCATGGGGATGTTTCCCCAAAGCCTTGAACATAACCATCCTGTCCAGCATAACGTGAGAATAAGAAATAATGACACTGGACTCTGGGAGTGAGATCCCCAGTAAGGAAATATGCCCCAGAGATCTCTATGGCAAAGCGTGTGCCATTAAAGAAGCCGCTACAGAGGAAGATGGACATATACAATGAGTTATGGAACTGCTACAAATGAAATGTCATGGGGATGTTTCCCCAAAGCCTTGAACATAACCATCCTGCCCAGCATAACGTGAGAATAAGAAATAATGACACTGGACTCTGGGAGTGAGATCCCCAGTAAGGAAATATGCCCCAGAGATCTCTATGGCAAAGCGTGTGCCATTAAAGAAGCCGCTACAGAGGAAGATGAACAGATACAATGAGTTATGGAACTGCTACAAATGAAATGTCATGGGGATGTTTCCCCAAAGCCTTGAACATAACCATCCTGCCCAGCATAACGTGAGAATAAGAAATAATGACACTGGACTCTGGGAGTGAGATCCCCAGTAAGGAAATATGCCCCAGAGATCTCTATGGCAAAGCGTGTGCCATTAAAGAAGCCGCTACAGAGGAAGATGGACATATACAATGAGTTATGGAACTGCTACAAATGAAATGTCATGGGGATGTTTCCCCAAAGCCTTGAACATAACCATCCTGCCCAGCATAACGTGAGAATAAGAAATAATGACACTGGACTCTGGGAGTGAGATCCCCAGTAAGGAAATATGCCCCAGAGATCTCTATGGCAAAGCGTGTGCCATTAAAGAAGCCGCTACAGAGGAAGATGGACATATACAATGAGTTATGGAACTGCTACAAATGAAATGTCATGGGGATGTTTCCCCAAAGCCTTGAACATAACCATCCTGCCCAGCATAACGTGAGAATAAGAAATAATGACACTGGACTCTGGGAGTGAGATCCCCAGTAAGGAAATATGCCCCAGAGATCTCTATGGCAAAGCGTGTGCCATTAAAGAAGCCGCTACAGAGGAAGATGAACATATACAATGAGTTATGGAACTGCTACAAATGAAATGTCATGGGGATGTTTCCCCAAAGCCTTGAACATAACCATCCTGCCCAGCATAACGTGAGAATAAGAAATAATGACACTGGACTCTGGGAGTGAGATCCCCAGTAAGGAAATATGCCCCAGAGATCTCTATGGCAAAGCGTGTGCCATTAAAGAAGCCGCTACAGAGGAAGATGAACAGATACAATGAGTTATGGAACTGCTACAAATGAAATGTCATGGGGATGTTTCCCCAAAGCCTTGAATGTAACCATCCTGCCCAGCATAACGTGAGAATAAGAAATAATGACACTGGACTCTGGGAGTGAGATCCCCAGTAAGGAAATATGCCCCAGAGATCTCTATGGCAAAGCGTGTGCCATTAAAGAAGGCGCTACAGAGGAAGATGAACAAATGCAATGAGTTATGGAACTGCTACAAATGAAATGTCATGGGGATGTTTCCCCAAAGCCTTGAACATAACCATCCTGCCCAGCATAACGTGAGAATAAGAAATAATGACACTGGACTCTGGGAGTGAGATCCCCAGTAAGGAAATATGCCCCAGAGATCTCTATGGCAAAGCGTGTGCCATTAAACAAGGCGCTACAGAGGAAGATGAACATATGCAATGAGTTATGGAACTGCTACAAATGAAATGTCATGGGGATGTTTCCCCAAAGCCTTGAACAGAACCATCCTGTCCAGCAGAACGTGAGAATAAGAAATAATGACACTGGACTCTGGGAGTGAGATCCCCAGTAAGGAAATATGCCCCAGAGATCTCTATGGCAAAGCGTGTGCCATTAAACAAGGCGCTACAGAGGAAGATGAACATATGCAATGAGTTATGGAACTGCTACAAATGAAATGTCATGGGGATGTTTCCCCAAAGCCTTGAACAGAACCATCCTGTCCAGCAGAACGTGAGAATAAGAAATAATGACACTGGACTCTGGGAGTGAGATCCCCAGTAAGGAAATATGCCCCAGAGATCTCTATGGCAAAGCGTGTGCCATTAAAGAAGCCGCTACAGAGGAAGATGAACAGATACAATGAGTTATGGAACTGCTACAAATGAAATGTCATGGGGATGTTTCCCCAAAGCCTTGAACATAACCATCCTGCCCAGCATAACGTGAGAATAAGAAATAATGACACTGGACTCTGGGAGTGAGATCCCCAGTAAGGAAATATGCCCCAGAGATCTCTATGGCAAAGCGTGTGCCATTAAACAAGGCGCTACAGAGGAAGATGAACATATGCAATGAGTTATGGAACTGCTACAAATGAAATGTCATGGGGATGTAAAGTGACCCACTGTTTCCCCAAAGCCTTGAACAGAACCATCCTGTCCAGCAGAACGTGAGAATAAGAAATAATGACACTGGACTCTGGGAGTGAGATCCCCAGTAAGGAAATATGCCCCAGAGATCTCTATGGCAAAGCGTGTGCCATTAAAGAAGCCGCTACAGAGGAAGATGAACAGACACAATGAGTTATGGAACTGCTACAAATGAAATGTCATGGGGATGTTTCCCCAAAGCCTTGAACATAACCATCCTGCCCAGCATAACGTGAGAATAAGAAATAATGACACTGGACTCTGGGAGTGAGATCCCCAGTAAGGAAATATGCCCCAGAGATCTCTATGGCAAAGCGTGTGCCATTAAAGAAGCCGCTACAGAGGAAGATGAACATATACAATGAGTTATGGAACTGCTACAAATGAAATGTCATGGGGATGTTTCCCCAAAGCCTTGAACATAACCATCCTGCCCAGCAGAACGTGAGAATAAGAAATAATGACACTGGACTCTGGGAGTGAGATCCCCAGTAAGGAAATATGCCCCAGAGATCTCTATGGCAAAGCGTGTGCCATTAAAGAAGCCGCTACAGAGGAAGATGAACATATACAATGAGTTATGGAACTGCTACAAATGAAATGTCATGGGGATGTTTCCCCAAAGCCTTGAACATAACCATCCTGCCCAGCAGAACGTGAGAATAAGAAATAATGACACTGGACTCTGGGAGTGAGATCCCCAGTAAGGAAATATGCCCCAGAGATCTCTATGGCAAAGCGTGTGCCATTAAAGAAGCCGCTACAGAGGAAGATGAACATATACAATGAGTTATGGAACTGCTACAAATGAAATGTCATGGGGATGTTTCCCCAAAGCCTTGAACAGAACCATCCTGTCCAGCATAACGTGAGAATAAGAAATAATGACACTGGACTCTGGGAGTGAGATCCCCAGTAAGGAAATATGCCCCAGAGATCTCTATGGCAAAGCGTGTGCCATTAAACAAGGCGCTACAGAGGAAGATGAACATATACAATGAGTTATGGAACTGCTACAAATGAAATGTCATGGGGATGTTTCCCCAAAGCCTTGAACATAACCATCCTGCCCAGCAGAACGTGAGAATAAGAAATAATGACACTGGACTCTGGGAGTGAGATCCCCAGTAAGGAAATATGCCCCAGAGATCTCTATGGCAAAGCGTGTGCCATTAAACAAGGCGCTACAGAGGAAGATGAACATATACAATGAGTTATGGAACTGCTACAAATGAAATGTCATGGGGATGTTTCCCCAAAGCCTTGAACAGAACCATCCTGCCCAGCATAACGTGAGAATAAGAAATAATGACACTGGACTCTGGGAGTGAGATCCCCAGTAAGGAAATATGCCCCAGAGATCTCTATGGCAAAGCGTGTGCCATTAAAGAAGCCGCTACAGAGGAAGATGGACATATACAATGAGTTATGGAACTGCTACAAATGAAATGTCATGGGGATGTTTCCCCAAAGCCTTGAACATAACCATCCTGCCCAGCATAACGTGAGAATAAGAAATAATGACACTGGACTCTGGGAGTGAGATCCCCAGTAAGGAAATATGCCCCAGAGATCTCTATGGCAAAGCGTGTGCCATTAAAGAAGCCGCTACAGAGGAAGATGAACAGATACAATGAGTTATGGAACTGCTACAAATGAAATGTCATGGGGATGTTTCCCCAAAGCCTTGAATGTAACCATCCTGTCCAGCATAACGTGAGAATAAGAAATAATGACACTGGACTCTGGGAGTGAGATCCCCAGTAAGGAAATATGCCCCAGAGATCTCTATGGCAAAGCGTGTGCCATTAAAGAAGCCGCTACAGAGGAAGATGGACATATACAATGAGTTATGGAACTGCTACAAATGAAATGTCATGGGGATGTTTCCCCAAAGCCTTGAACATAACCATCCTGCCCAGCATAACGTGAGAATAAGTTTTACATTGGAACGTGTAGAACGATGGAAATGAGTGCATTTGAGGGGTGTTCCCTTTTGCAACGGCATCGCATTGATGCGCACATTTTTAATTCTAATAAGACTTTTAGGTTTAAATGGGCACTGCCTACAGAAATCCACGAGATGGCGCCAACGCCCCATGTTCGCTATCAAGTAAAAGCAGAATTGTATTGGTCATATAAAAAAAACTGAATACACCGGCATGAATGCCCGGGGCGGTTTGGGATAATCAGTGCAGTGACAACATAGATGTGACTTTGTGGTGAGGATTGCCAATGTGTATGGAATGTGAGCCGTGTGGGCGTCTATGCACGCTAGTTGGAGCATATCTGTTGCCAGAGTTGGATTAAATGGGCTGCTGCAGGGCCTGGAAGTTGCCGCGTGAGGAGGCCCACCTGCATCCGGGCATGACAGCTGGTATGGAGTGTAGGACGTTCCTGCTGTGGGGGTGTTCATGGCAAGACGTCCTGGCAGCAAGTGGGTAAGGTGCATCATGGACGCCATGCTGATGGGGACCCTATATGGCACTGGGGAAGGCCTCTGCACTTTCAGTGCAAGCACATTAGGGACGCTTTGCTGCCATCCCGGCAGTGGAGTTTCCCAATGGTGTTCAGCGCTGAAATGTCTTGAAGTAGAAGATCATTTAATAAATGTTGCTAATGTTTTTTTATTTAGCTGGACATTTTCAATTGTAGTCATGGAATTTCTAGGTACTTAGGTTACACACGCAAATGAAAATGCTATGGTGAGATGCACTGAACTATTGCGTAGTTATGTAACATTAAAGGCAATAGGTTTCATATATGGTGATTCAAGTTTTAGAATTCAATATGTGAGGATAATGTGCAGTATAGTATAATCATTGGTGGAATGAATGTTCAATGTGCATTTAATTCATAATGTGAAACTAGTAATGTTGGTAATACCCGAAGGTGTCTATGGGCCGTTGTCTTGTGCATGTGTATATGGTGTGGCTCAAATGGTTTATAGTAGTGCAGTCTATTAATGGGTTATAGTTACAATATAATGTTTGTCAGCATAGTGACTACTGGAAAGGTAATAGTGAGATGTATAAATACAGAAAAAGTTAAGTGGAATTCATATGTATGTAATGCATGACGCTGTTTTCATTCTTTTGCTTTTTTGTTTTGGGGGCCACACTGCATGTTTTTGCGAGTGTGGTTGGTATCCTGTTTAGAGGGGACATCCACCAATATTTTGGGGTTGGATGGTGCAGCAATCGTTACGAGTTGCGCACATATAAGTTAAATGGGGACATCCAACATTTTTAGGTTGGGTGGCGCGGCACGAGTTGTGCACTAAGATAGTGGAAATGTAAGGTGTGAGGATTTTAAGCCATTTACCATGGTTTTGATGAATGCAAATGTAAAGACTATTCTGAGAGTGTATATATTGTATAGGCTGATAGGCTACCCATTGTTTTTGAGTTGTCATAGGTTATAGTTATGACAGTTATACTAGTTATGTTTTTCAAAATTAAATTGATGGTCGCAGGAGCATTTCATTTGTTATATGGTGTCTTGGCATGGCTCTGGTGTTTGGAATGGATGATGCGTGAGCTGAGTGAGGTGTGTGTGTTCACTGTAGGCTGGTTGCAGTTTGCTTGAAGTTGGGTGGTAGCTTAAATATGTCGGTTTGAATCTGTGGGATGTCTGTAGGGAGTCAAGTGGGAGCGACATGTGTTTGGATGTGACGCGTGGGTGTAAAGAGGAAGAAGTGCGGTCAAAGTTACCCCTTCTGCAAATGTTGTTTTGGGTTGGCAACACCTCTTTTTGTTTGTGAGAAGGTTAGACTTGTATGGACTATAGTTCACTTTGGTGTCACGGTTGTGGTGATACCGGGTCCGTAGTGGGGCAAATGCGTGGTCCCCCTGTTTGTTCCCCACCTGGATGTATTATTGATTTCCCTTGGTTGTGTATGGTGTGTGCCAGAGTGTGACAGGGTCTGGATGTGGATGTGGCAGGTCCAGATGGAAGGTGTTTGTTATGGTCACATGGTTTCGGGGATGGGGAGATGTTGTGCTGAGTCTGTGGGGAGTCTGGTATGAAAGGTAGATGTTGTGGTGTAGTCGTGTCTTGCCACTGGCCTGGGTGTTTGCTGTAGAATGTTGGTGCATGAATGCCGCTCAGGAGAATGTTGGGTGGATCTGTGTGTGAATGTTCTGTGAGTGTCAGTTGGGGCCGGAGCTGAGGATGGCTGGATGGCCGGTGGGTCTACTCCTTTGTCAGTAATGTCTACACCTATCCATGTTCCTCTCAGTGTCTACATGTTGCTGTAAATACCTACAAGAGTAACAGGATAAATGTACAGGTTGTACATATGTGTGAAATAAAGCCTACCTGGAAACTAATCTAGACTAAAGCTGGTCTGTGATTCAGTGAGGCATCCTGAAGGTCTAGAATAAGGCTTTACAACAAGGAGGGGGCTGCCCCCCACATGCTGCTGTTCTTATGGGGGCTGTGGTTGGAAGCTGCGGCAGTGGTGTGGCTCTGTAGGCTGTGCAGGACTTTTCCAGGTTTTCCTTAATTCTTCTTTAAGGTGTCTCATCCACTTGGGCACACGATTGGATCCCTTGGGAGGGGCGCTTTACGGCACCTCTGGAAGGTCTGGAGGCTGCAGTAACTGCTGGCAAGGTCGCTGGGCAGGGGGGACACTTGAATCTACTTATCCCCCAAGTAATCCAAGTGACAGCCATAAGCCACAATATATACATTTTTAATTGCAGTTTCGAGGTTGGATTATGGTCAAAAGAAAAGCTACAACCAGCCCCTTGGTGACTCAAGGGGCCAAGCCAGGCAATGTCCCCAAAAAGCATCACCAGAAGGAAAAAAAGGGGCTAAGACCCCCCCCACCACTTTGGATTCCTATCTGGAAAAAGTTGTGGGGCAGTTGGACAAGCAGGTCAGGGCAGCTGGGGACATATCTGCAACTACGAAGCTTGGGGGGGGGGGTTGGGGTTGTGTCCACCCGGGTACTGGTCAATGCCTGCAAACCATTGTGAGCCAGATCACCTCTACAGCAAGCGTTGTGGCCATGGTGCCTCTGGATATATGATAGGTTATTTATAACATGCTTAATCCCCAGAGGTTTCTAGGCGCGGACCCAGGGATCGAACCTGTGTTGCTCCGTGACCTCTTGCTTCCAAGGCGAGCGCGTTGCCCCTGAGCTATCCTCCCTGATGTAGAGGAGGTCTCAGCACTATGTGTCGGGGCTCCGCAAGCATTGTAGTGCCCTGCCATTCCCACCGGCCTTGGCCCCTCAGGTCCTGGGCCTATTCGGCCCCTAGGGGAAGTAATCACCACACCTCTGGCAAACAATCCCAAGCGGAGTGCTGTTTGTGAACACCAGGTTTTCGGCAACTGGGGCGCCCTGCGGCTGTCTAAACCTGCTCCTACAAACCCCAATCTGGACAGACGCCATGATGTTGGAAGTAAGTAAAGCCGGTGTTGGACTACTTGATGAATTTTAACACACTATCAATCTTAGATGACCTGGTAAGGTCCCTGAAGAAGGACGTCACTAAGATGGTAGCTCCCGTACAGTTGTGTTTCCAGAGGTGCGATGCAATGATTTCTCTTTTAGCCACCTGGAATGTAAAGAGAACAACGTAAATGACATGCAACTGTATGTAAAGGTGACCACGTTCCCAAAGGAACAGGGGAGTATTAAGTATTATATGTGGGAATTGTCTCAGATTTTATGACACGGCACACTCCAGCCAGGGACTCTCTCCACTGACGATGAATGTGGCACACAATAAAAATGCTTTTTATCTTCAATCTATCTTGGGTTCTTCTTTGAGAAGGCCCCCAACCCATCTCACACCCACCTTAACAAACACCCCATCTGCAAACCAAAATGAATACTAAAAAATGTAACCTACTCTCAGATCCAGTATCTAACTCCGCCGCTCACAACATCCCCGCTCCGGAGCACCCCTGTCTACACGGGAAGTTGAAAATATTATCAAGAAGATCAAACCTTCCAATTGCCAAGGTGACTCCTGCCCTGCACCTGTCATCAAGGAGGCCGATCATGACCTTTCTCCTTTCATTACCACCTTTATAAATGCTTCCTTTAAATCAGGGAAAACCTCAAGGATGGGTCATCTCCTTAATCAAAAAACCTACCCTCGATCCTAGTAACCCTTCTAACGATGGACCTATAACTACGGTGCCCTGTCTATTAAAAATGTTGGACCGTGCAGCTTATTTACAAATCCAGGATTATTTAGAATCCAACAAACTCCTTGGCCTTCGACAATCGGGCTTCTGTCCCAGACACGGTACAGAAACTGCCCTTATTGACCTAAAAACGCATATTGAGGGCCTAAAAGATAAGGGCACGCTGGCCCTCATACTTTGGCTTGACCTATCGGCAGCTTTTGATTAGGTCAACCACTGAATTCTCTGCCATCACCGCAAAACCGCTGCCCACTTTTCAGATGAAGCCAACTCTTGGATCAGATCCTTCTTGGCAAATAGAACTATGAGGGTCTTCTCACCTTCCGCTTCTGCTAAACCATCACCTGTCCCTTGTGGGGCGCCGCAAGGGTCTTGTGTGTTCCCCCACTTTGTATAATGTGTTCACGAAGCCACTCTTTGATATCCTTGACTATCTTGGTGTCACCTATACGAACTACGTAGACGATACCCAGATACTCATCCCTATCACTGGTGACTACGCAACCGACTCGAAAGCACTTAACAAAGTTTACACAGTCATCCAGGCTTGGATGGCGCATCATGGGCTTTGCTTAAATGATGAAAAAACTGAGTTACTTATCCTAGGCTCACACCTCAGACTTAATAGACTGGACCCTGCCTTCAAATCCTTCATTATTGATGGGAACACCATCAAGGTCTCTAATGATACAAAAACGCTGGGCATCTACCTGGATCCCACATTGTCGCTCGCGAGACAAACCAATGCTGTGGTATCAGCTTCAGCCTATACCTGCAAACTTATTACTACTTGTAGAGCTTTCCTCACTGCCTCTAACTGCATCATCCTTGCTAGAACCATCGTTATGGCCAAACGTGACTACTGCAATGCCCTCTACCTAGGGACTAGCCAAAGAAACATCAGCAAGCTACAAGTAACCCAGAACAATGCCATTAGGGCTGCTCTTAACATTCTAAGGAAACTCCACATATCGGACATTCAACATAACTTACATTGGTTACCTGTTATGCACAGAATATCCCTTAAAACCCTTGCACTGACTCACAAGTCCCAGGCTAACTTCGCCCAGGTACACCTTGCCAACCGGTTCACTGCCCACACCTTCACCCGACCTCTGAGATATGCACAAGCCCACTCACTATCTATACCCAGAATAAGCTGGGGGATCTTGCTTCCCAGTCCTTTCTGCTAAACTCTGGAACACACTACCCATTACACTCAGATCTGAACCATCTTATCATTCATTCAAGAGCAAAACCAAACTCTGGCTACACGAGCAGGACTTGGCTGCTTCATGCACATAATGTATACTTTACTCTGTAATTGTGACTGAATGGTCTCGCTACTTCACTTCTTTCACCTTACTGCAACTATATTGACTGCAACTGTAACGTATGTACCTTTCTATGTTACTCATGTACCTTCTTAAGAAATGTGCATGTACCTTTCTATGTTACTCATGTACCTTCTTAAGAAATGTGCCCAGATGCCCCAGGGCCAGGCGCGCAATACAAATAAATAAATACAACACCATGTCGCAATGGACTATGAACCAGGTCGGTGTGTAACAATGAAATATTTATTTATGTTATGATTCAATGACAAATCAAACAATTAGGGCAGCAGCCACCACTGTGTGGCAGTACAATGCAAAGAAAATCCTACAACTCCTAACAGAATGTACATAAACCTTTAATAGAAAACAGAAGCCAAATAGTTTTTCAGAATAACAGATGGCATTCACGTTAAGCACTCCCCCTGCAACACTTCCCCCAAACGCCGGCTAACTAAATTCTTTGTGGATGAAAAGCAGTGGAAAGGAGTCAGACTAAAGAGGAAAAAATCTGATTTTGAATTCAGCCCACCACCCCCAGATGGGAGACCAAAAAACGAAAATGAAAACCTTATTTAGGAGCAAAATGGCATACTCAGATTTTACTTGTTACTGGTACATCAGTTTGCAATTGCGGTGGCATAGGCAGGACAGAAATTCATGTGGCTGCACTTAAGAAGTAAGGAAGCTTACAGACTACTGAGCAGGGCACCAGAGCAACGTGAACACAGGTGAGAAAATCGGTAGGGTGCAAGGGTCAAAAGAGCGGGATATGCAATTTGGGACTGGTTGATGTGATACTTACAAAGTAAGCTTGAGTTTGGGGTTTCTGGACAGCCAGCGATGTCTCTGGACAGCTAGGCCAAGGGATCTGGTCACTGGACTCTCCTGGATTGCATGCTGGACAGCTAGGCAAGATCTGGTCACTGTGGACAGCTTGATGGAAGCTGGACAGCTGGGCAAAGGATCTGGTCAATGGGCTCTCCTGAATTGGATCTGCTGCCTCCCCTCCTTTCTCCCCGGATTCTGGTGTATGTGTCTGGATCTGGATACATGGATGTATCTCTACTGTCCTGAGTGGATTGTCAGGCAGCCAGCAAGAAAATAAGTCAGGAAGCAAGTCAGTCCCTTGTTTCTCTGTCTCCCCTTCATATAGCCAAATTGACTTCATCGTTTTACAATCTGGGGTGGGGGATACTATGGACTTACCCCTCTCCTGGGATAGGGCAGCCTACCACGGTACCCTCCTCCCCCTGGGCTGATTGGTTGAGGGGAAATGACATCAGGTGTGTGTGTGTGCATTTATGACTTCCCTTTGTCTCTCCAAGCTAATTTTTGCCAAAAATAAATAATAAAGCAAAACTTACATTTTATACTAGTCACCATCATAATAAGCAGATATGTGGATTCCCCAAGTCACAGGGAATTGAACAGTCCGATTACCAACTCTGTGCGACGTTGCATCGGCCTTTGGCACAATTTCGCCATTGTTATGAAAAGAATAATATTTAACATTCTGCCATTAACTACACATATGCCCACTAACATTTCACATCCTTTCACCCAGTTTCATATCTGTGCCATTTATAATTCACCCCAAAATGCATTTTTCATGCCATTTCAGTTCATCACATGCTGGAAAAATGCACTTAGTTTCTTTCTGTTTGTCTAAAAATCACATAAAATACTGGCATAATATCAAATTACTGCTTATTGAGGGTACTGGGAGAAATGTCTTAATGTACAAAAGTTCTTTACAGTCAATGGGTTGGATTAGTCACATGTGTGAGTGTTCCCACAAACCCCCACAGCCAAATTGCCCCTGCCTGGGTCAGTCTGCACAAATGACTTTTATGACACCCATTTGAAGCTGTGTAGTTTGTCCTGGGACTGGGTGGGGAAGGAAATCGCACCTCTCAGTGAAATACTGTGTTCTTTGTTCCTTTCTACAGGAATGCTGGCCAGTCTGGCAGGGCAGTAACTTTTCACACTATTATACTTTCAGGTGTCCTATTGGGCTGGTTCACTTGTGGATGCAATTTTTTTCATGGGAGGCAGGGCATCCTGAAATTCAGTGCCTGGCCAAACCAGTTCTGCTGGTCTCAGAGTTTTTTTGTCCAACAGAAACCAAGGGCCTAATTCACAGAGCGTTTTTCAATGGGTTTTTGCCATTATAAACCGCTTCTGTGAATTAGGCCCCAAGTCTTTTGGGAATAAGTATAATGTACATTTTATAGCAAAACCCCCACCCATACATTTAATCACATTTCTGTAAGCATAGGCTGTGATTTGACATTTCACTTTTAAATGGCATTCTCCTGATTTGCAAAAGTGCAGTTTTACATGCGAGTTCATTTTCTTTCATGTCACGTTCCAAATGCGGTTTCTGCATCCTTCAGCTTCATTTCAATTTTACATATGCGGTTGATTTTATGGACACAAAAGGCTGCGCACACGATTTCTTTGATCTTTGACATGGAAAGAGAAATTCCCTGTCATTTCTTTCCTTTGCTACAATTTGAGCGTGATGGGTCACAGTAAAAAGGGTGCAGAAGCTGTGTTGAAAATGAAACAGAATTTTATCAGCACAGCAATGCTGTTCTTGACTTGTTTTGCCTCACTTCTTGCCATTGGAAGAAATAAGGCATGTAGGGGTGTGTTTTCATGAAGCGCACAACTTAGTGATGTTTAAAAATGAAATCACAAACAAATGGCAAAGCCGTCTTGAATGCTGGTCATATTCAGCTGATTTAAAAGAAGGTAAAATAATGCAGAGCCATTCTTGGGTGGCAATGTTCAAAAGCTCGCCACACATGCGCCAGGGAAAGAAAAGCACTGGTGTTTTTGGTGGCATTATTTCAATTCGGTATTTGTTTGAAGGGGTTTCTGTAAGGGTCTTAAATGTACCCCACAGATTCCCCTGCCCCCTGCTCTCCCATTACTTTTTGTTGAGGGAGAGTGGGGCAGAGTGGGGTTCATTCGGTGGAGTTCTCCTTCATCATGGAGCGGCACTCCAGGATCCCCTACCATCTTTAGGTTGGAGGGTATGAGGCGGCACCCTCCTTCTTTCCTTCCTACCTTTCCTTCCAGGTCCCTGGGGTGGTCCTCACCAGGCTAGGTGGTAATGGAGTTAATTATCTAATAGAAGATAGATAAAAACAAGTTTTAGGATATTTTACTGACCTTGTTTGCCGAAGATTTACAACAGAGGAACCATGATTACTTGTTTACAATTTTCAAGATATGCATCCCTTTCAATTTTTACAATCGCCAAATAAATTACTTCACAGAACATGGACAGCAACTTGACGTTCATAACATCTTTTTCTTATTACAATAACACCAACTAAAATACTCCCTGGTATATAGATATACCTATGCATCTAAATAATTCCCTCTGCTTATTCTTTTCCTTTCTTCTCATTCTCCAGATGGTTCCTCTGCTTGGTTTTCCTTTGGCTCATCAATCGGCTGCAAAGTGTGTCTGTGTTGACAGCTTTTTAACTGATTGATGTGGACCCATTTTTCTTCTGACAGAGCTCCTTTGGGGATGCAAATCTTATAGTCTACAGGTGAAATTTTGTCTTCAATGTCAAAGGGACTGTGCCAGGATGGGAGGAATTTCCGCCTCTTGGTCGGGTTCCTCTGAAAATTGTACAAGTAGACCCTGTCTCCTACTTCTTTTTTAGTTGTCTTTAAGTCGAAGTGGGTTTTCATCCCCTCTGCCGATTTCTCCAGATTCCAATGAGCATACACAAAAGCATGCTGAAGGTGTTTTCTCAGACTCTCAACATATTGTGTTGTGGAGGTGTTAATCAGTGTCTGCTCTTGTGTTCTATAGAGCAGATGCTGGGGTAGAACTATTTTTCGTCCAGTCATTAGGGCTCAAATGGAGGCATTTTGGTCACAGAGGATGGTGTAGATCTGATGACCATTAGGACAAGCAGTAATCTGATGTCCCAACTAGGCCCAGAGTCTGCCACAAACTTCTTAAGAATGCTCACAATGGTTTTATTTTATCTCTCAACTCCCCCACTAGAGGATAGCTGGTATGCAATATGGAGTTTTCTCTTCACCCCAAGTATCTCCCACATCTTTGTCATCACTTTGCTGGTGAAGTGACTTCCTCGGTCTGACTCAATTCTTTTGGGGAAGGCCAAAACACAAGAAGATGTTGTTGATCATCAGGACAGCTGCTCTTTCTGTCTTGCAATTTGAGGCCGGGACACATTCCAACCATTTGGTAAACAAGCATGTTACTGTTAACATGTACTTGTTCCCCCTAGAGGAGCGAATCACAGGCCCGATGAAATCTACCTGTAAATCTGACCAAGGAAGTGTCATCCACCTCTTCTGGAGGAGAGCTTGGTGTGTGAGTGAACTTGGCTGAAATTGTGCACACACAAGACACCCCTTCAAATATTTGTCTAGGTTCGGACCCATGTGTGGCCAGTATGCGGCCTTTCGCAAGATTTCCAATGTAGTATGAAACCCCTGATGACCTGCTGTGGCCGCGTTATGGGCATGACTTAGCATCAGGCTTTGGAATGAAGTAGGTACCACCCACTGGTCACATCCAGAAATGGATCTCCTTACCAACAAACCGTCTTGGATTCGGAACATTTTGGGAAACTTCATCAACACCCGGAGATCCTCTTTCCTGATGTAATAGGTTTCCGTCAGAGGAAAATTCACGGGGTCCTCAATGTGTTGGTAACATTTCCCAATAATCGGACCCCCTTTTTGTGCTGTGATCAAATCAGCATCTGGGGTCTCCTTACTCCACTGGCCAGTTGAGAGTTCATTTTAGGCAAGTGTTTGGGACCTGGTGACGGCAGCAACCTGGATTCCCCCAACAGGGACTCTCCAGGAGATCGACAAGGATGCCTCCGGTTTTGGCCAACTGATCAGCCAGGTCATTTCCGGTTTTGTCTGGTCCGTCTATTCTGGAATGACCCTTGATCTTCTTCCAGTAGATGGTCATCCCATTAGAGTTGACCAGATCATCAATGTTCTGTATATGTATTAGTTTGCCGTGCTTGGTTGCACACAAGCATGGCAAACATGGTTTTCCAATTAATCAGGTGCTCCACGCACCCATTCCAGACATAATCTGAATCAGTTATTATGACCAGTTCTTGAAGTCGGTGTTGCACAGCAGTGAGGATGGCCTGGTGAACTGCCATGAACTCTGCCACCTGACTACTGCAGGGGCTGATCTTGTACCAAGCGGAGGGCTCTGGGGTATCATTTCACCCAGGCATTCCCAACGCCGGCCACCAGTTCCTTTTCCCTGTTGTTATCAACATGGTAGTAGCACCCGTCCACAAACTGTGCGCATCCCCTTGCATGTGCCTTCAGGTATGCCTCCATGTCGTCTTGGGTTTTGATTTCGTCCTCGAGACAGTTTTCTCTGCACAATCGTGCAAGTCAGCCAAACTTTGAGCGAGTGGACTCTTCTTGTTTTGGCCATATCTGACTTCCACAGGAAAGACTTGTATGGACAGAATCCAGGAAGTAATTCTGGACTTACTCACATTCCCTGCCCGGGTTTTGTCAATTTGGAGATATTTCAAAGGCTGGTGAGGAGTCTCAACAATGATGTTCTCCCACTGGATGAACAGTCGGTAATTTTTCAATCCCCGCACTGTTGCCAGGAGTGCCTTCTCACAATCGTTGAATTTTTCCTCCACAGAGGATAAAGTCTTACTTGCATAGGAGATTACTTTATTGACCTTGTCATGCTTTTGGTATAATACTGCTGTTAAGTACGTATTCGAGAACCCCGTCTCCAAGAAGAACTCCTTGTTTTTGACGGGGTAAGCTAGACAAGGCTCTTGTGAGAGGCTTCTCTTTAGTTGTTTCACTGCCTCTGCTTGTTCTGGACCCCACTCCCACTTGACTCCTCCCTTTAACAAATGGACCAGGGGTCTTGTGATCTCTGCTTAATCCTCAATGAACTTCCTATCGTAATTAGTCAGTCCAAGATGGCTCCTTAGTTCATGCAGAGTTGTGGGGTCTTTTAGTTTTATCAGTGCTTCCACTTTTTTCACCTGGGGACAGAGACCCTCAGGGGTGATTTCATGCCCTAAGAAGTTCACATGGTTCCTACATCACTGTACACCTTCAACTGGGTCAGAAAATAGCGGATCTCTGCTATGTTTTCTTCCACAGTTGAGCTTTTAATTAGGACATCATCCATATAGGCCAGGTTACCCCTTTCACCCAAGTCGGGCGTGTCCTTATACAGAAAGATGTAAAATTAATTGCCAGAGTTTATATATCCGAAGGGAGTTCGGGTCCATGTGTACTGCTGCCCCCTGAAGGTGAAGGCCAGCTTGTACTGGTCTTCCCTACTTAGGGGCACTGTCCAGTATCCATTGGTCAGGTCAATGGTGGTGTACACCTTTGACCCCTAGATCTGGGCCAGTCCCTGGTCAATGTAGGTAAGAGGCCATCGGGACATGTTGACCCGTTTGTTCAGCTCCCTAAGGTCTGAGCATAGTCTCCATTGGCCATTAGGTTTTAGAATCCCTAGTACCGGATTGTTAAAGGTACTGTGGACTGGACGAATTATCCCACGGGACTCTAGGTTCTTTATGATTTCTGTAAGGGACACCATAGACGCAATCAATATTGCTTCACGAGGGGGGCGTGGCCAGCAACGGGACGATGAGGACGTGAGCCCCTGGCGCTCCGGCGGCCGCAGCAAATAGCCTGAATAAATAGCCTGCTACGAGTGGCAAATCCTCCAAAATACATACCCTCCTGAAGGCAAGTGCCCCTGGCACACGCAGAGAAAGCTCAAGGCCGAAATGCACCGATTTGAGCGAGTTCGGAGCAGCGGAAAGGAGACGAAGCGTTTGCGGCTTCGCACGATCAAAATGGCCGCGCTCGCCGGAGTGAAGCGGGACGGCGGGAAGGCGGTCTGAGAGAGGGAACCGCGACTATCCACTGCACACCGCACGGCAAAATGCCCTGTACGCTACGCCTACATAAATCAATAACCTGCTGGACGGCAGCCCCATGTGGTCTGTGGGGAGGCTCTGGACGACGAAGGCGAGAAACTACCCGCATGGCGCGGCAGGGCCAGGGTCGGTGGAGAGGGACCCGTGAACTGGCTGGGAAGGCGAACTGGTTGCCCACCACACACCGCGGCGAACGAGGAGAATCGGCCCCGCCGAGTGGGGCATAGAGGACTGCCCCGGTGCCGAGACTGGTGGAAAAGTATTGCCGCCACCCCTCTACAGCAGCCCGGACTGCAATACATATTGGCATTCGGCATGGGCAAAGACAAGTCCAGAAGATTGATATCCCAGAGCAGGATCGATCAATTTACTACGCCAACAGCTAACGGCCAGCTAGAACAAGAACATGACCAAACAGACACCATGGCGGTTACAGAGGGCACGATCTCCCTAAAGGACATCATGGCGGCCATAGCCGACTCGCGCGCCTCCATGGAGCAGAAGATGGATGGCATCAGCATGGACGTTTTCCTCCTGCGACAAGACCTCCAGAAGCTGACATCGCGCACCGGCGAGGCAGAACAATGCATCTCCGGTGCGGAGGATGGAATAAGGAACATAGAACAGCAGCTGGCTAGAGTCACAACACGATTGAAAACCATGGAGGAGCGAGTGGATGAGAGCGAGGGCAGATCCAGGTGAAATAACGTAAGGATCCTGGGGCTGCCGGAGAAAGCAGAAGGCCCACATATGGAGCTATTTCTGGAACAGTGGCTTACAGACATGTTTGAAGACAATACGTTCTCCAATTTCTTTTCCATTGAACGAGCCCACCGGGTGCCAAAGGGTCATCCAATTCCGGGCGCCCCGCCTCGCACAGTGATCGCCAAACTTTTGAACTATCGTGATCGTGATGCGCTGATCCAGTCCGCAAGGGCAAAAGGCACCCTCACCTATAACGGATCCAAAATAGCATTCTTCCCAGATTACACCAGGGAAGTGCAGAAGGCTAGACAATCGTTTGACCCATTAAAAAAACAAGTACAATCCCTCAAAGTGAAATACGGCCTGATGTTCCCTGCCCAACTTAAAATCTACCATCGAGGCACAACAGTCCACTTCACCGACCCCGGAGAGGCGAGGAGATGGGCGGAACAACACATCGAGGGAGACTGGACGGCAATGAGGGGCAACAGACAGAGAAACAGAACACACAGCGCCCGACCGGGACCTGAACCACCAGATCAACAACCGCCTGCACCGGGTATCGCACCACAACTGCAGGGATAACAGCACCGACTCCCGGAAAAGATGCGAACAGAAACACTCGAGACCCGACCGTGCGGGGCCTAAGGTACTGTATAACAACCTTATACTTACTGAACACGTTTACAGACTAGCCGCGAAGAGACACACAGCTAAGCGGCCAGCCCAGATGGAAGCCCCCCCCCTTCCCCTGGTGTGACACAGCACCGGGACACGACCGGAGTCCACACAACCCCGAATAGTTTATTTGTTCACTTGTTAGCGGGCGCACTCAGCCACGGTTGGCTGAGGTTTGTTTCGTTGAATGTTCGGGAGACAGATGCTTCGAGTTAGAAGGAGTATAGGGTGGGGGATGGGAAGTTTGTCTAATAACGGTTTTGTTCAGAAAAGGGTCCAAAGTTTAAATCTAGAACGCTACAACACAACACTATCAGCAAACGGCATGTGCACACGGTGCTATCAGCCGATGATCAACCCGCATCCTTTACCAGATGGCCTCCACTAACACTGATGCCAGGACCCTACGACTCCTAACCTGGAATGTTAATGGGATGGGAGCTGGAATCAAGAGACGACTTATCACACAACTCCTAAATTAACACACCCCAGACATAGCCTTCCTAACAGAAACCCACTTAGCAGGCACTACATGTACCCTATTTAAACGCACCAACTACAGAATTGCAATACATGCTGGGTTCACCACAGGCTCCCGTGGGGTGCTTATCTTAATACACAAATGATTACCTCTGACCATGACACGGGTGATTCAAGATACCGGCGGCAGGTACACACTTATTACTGGAACACTATGGAACCAGACGATAGCCCTACCCGGGGTCTACTCGCCACCGACACTGCTCACCACCCTGCTACAGGACATTACACCTCTGATCTCGGGAGATAACTCAGACTTACTAGTAATTGGGGGTGACTTCAACGAATTCATGGAGGTGGGGATGGACCGCTCACACTTGAGAGAAAGAAACCCCACTGTTCGCACCAAATTAGCGACGTTTACCACAGCCATGGGACTGCAGGACGTGTGGCGCGACCTACACCCAGACACAAGGGAATACTCCTTCCACTCGGGGGCACACGCCTCATTATCGCGATTAGACTACTTCTTTCTGCCCGGGCCAGAGGCTCACAGGGCCACAAGGGCAACTCTACTGCCGCGCGGCATATCAGATCACTCCCCCCTGCTAATCGAGCTTAACATGGCTAAGCGACGTCCGCCTCCCTCCTGGCACTTAAATAACTACTACTTAGGCTTCCCAGATTTTCTGGAGCAAATACAACGAACGACAAAAACTTACTTTGAGTTAAACACAGGATCAGTAGATGATCCGGAGACCCTGTGGGAGGCACTTAAACCGGTGCTGAGGGGTGAGATCTTAGCATGGTCCGCTGCACACCGAAAGAAACACCAACAGGTGTTGGTGGAAGCTGAAGCACAAGTGACCCAGGCTGAACTCAACCACCTAGCACTAGACCAACCAGAAACAAATCGAGCACTAACACTTGCCCAAAAACGTTTACAGAATGTTGCGTTAGACAACGCTAGACAGGCACATATGACGACGAGAGCTAGAATATATGAGACCGGTGATAAAGCCGGCAAAATGCTGGCATGGCTAGAGAAACGTGAAATGGGCAGCGGCCAGGTCAGGGCGTTAAGATCAGAGGGAGCTGAACCCCTACGGACCGACCGCGACATAGCCGAGGGCTTTGCAGCCTACCATACGGAACTTTTCAGGCCACCCACATCGCCCATCAATAGATCGGTGCTAGATGACATAGCCCTCCCCACTCTAAGAGCTGAACAGCAGGCTCAACTTGAGAAAGATATCACAGAGGAGGAACTGATAGCGGCCATGTCGGAACTCCAGACGGGAAAGACACCAGGGCCAAATGGCTTCCCGATTGAGATGTGGCGTAAACTCGGTACAAATGAATTTGCCCCCCACCTACTGCAAATGTTCCTACAATGCAAGGAGAGAGGACGCCTACCGATTGACCTACGGAAAGCCACGTTAATAGTGATTCCTAAAGCAGACAAACCGCCAGACCTCTGTAGCTCATACCGACCAATCTCACTTATCAACAGTGAGACCAAGATACTAGCCAAAGTACTGGCCAACCGCTTACAAAAGGTCATCACAACACTAATTCACCCCGACCAGTGCGGATTTATGCCGAAACGGTCGACCCGCATGAACATTCATAGGCTACACACTGTAATAGAGAACGCGCACTCCACCCGAGGCCCCCTGGCGGTACTAGCGATTGATTTTGAAAAGGCTTTCGACTCGGTATACTGAGAGGCAATTTGGGAAATAATGGGCCGGATGGGGTTTGGTCCCCAGTTTCTGAGCTGGGTGCAACTCCTATATGAATCCCCCGAGGCACAAATGAGAGTGAATGTGGGGCCATCGCACACCTTTAAGCTCGGGAAGGGAACTAGACAGGGATGTCCACTATCCGCCATGATATTTGCCCTGGCTGTGGAACCACTGGCCGAGGCACTGAGAACGTCACCGGCCTGGTGTGGTATCCAGTGGGAAGATGGCCATGAGGATAGGGTCTCCCTATATGCGGATGACTTGCTCCTTTACTTAAAAGACCCACACCAAGCCTGTTCCACGATTGTAGCCATACTGGACAGCTACAGTACTTTCAGCGGGCTAAGAGTAAACTGGCCCAAATCAATACTGTTCCCAATAGGCACCACAACTTTCATTCCACCAGCCAACTGTCCCTTCTGCCTAGAAACCGAGCAGTTTAAATACCTTGGCATACAAATCACTAACGACCTGAGCAGGTACGTGGCCAATAATCTCCACCCGAAAGCGACCAGATTTACAGAAGACGCTAGACACTGGGTCTCCCTCCCATTGACCCTACTGGGAAGGGCAGCTTTGTTTAAAATGATGGCTCTTCCACGCTTCCTATACATTCTACAAAATGCCCCACTGCACATCCCGGCAAGAGAGTTTAAAAAGATAGACAACACACTGAGGAAGCTCCTCTGGAATAACGGACATCCACGTATTGCGCTGGGTACTCTGCAACGCTCCATTTGGGAAGGAGGGATAGGGCTCCCCCGCCTACAGTCCTACTACTGGGCTAGTCAAATGGCGGTGGTCAACGACTTGCTGCACGGGGACACTACGTTGCCACACAATAGACTGGGGAGTGCCGGTGAACGCGCTAGACCCCAAACTGAATTCCTTTACAAAGCGATTCGTCACTCAGCCCCACACTCTATGCTATCACACATCGCCCGAGTATGGACAGACGCGCACAAATTCCTGGGATGGGAGGGGAAGATCACTCCACTACAGCCTCTATGGAACAACAGAAATCTACCCGAGGTAAACAAACTGCCGAGATGGCGTACATGGTCACAATGTGATATCAATACGGTGGGCGATATCGTAGAAGGGGGCAAATTGGTGTCCTTTGAAACCCTAGAGTCCAGATTTCACCTCCCAGGCACCGAACGGTTCCAATATGCGCAGATGCAACATGCCCTACAAGCCCACCTCCCGGCACTTAAAGACATGGCCGAAAGCACTCCCCTCGAAAGAAACATAGTGGAGGCAAGCATAGAGGCCAAAGTAATGTCCACCATGTATAACGTCATCACTTCCTTTGCCACCACTGAACTGACCAGCCTAAGGGGCAAATGGGAAAGAGACTTAGGACTCATACAGCCAGAGGACTGGGTGGGGGCCCTCATGTATCCTCCGGAGGTGGCCATTTCGGCCAGACTTAGACTTGTACAGCTGAAAATTCTGCAAAGAATTTACTACCCCAGGGTGGCATTATATCGTTGGGGGAAGACATCCGACCCACATTGTCTCCGATGCAAGAGGGAGGAGGGAACCTTTTTTCACATACTATGGGACTGCAACCATATACAACAATACTGGCAAAAATGTTGCGATGAACTCTCACGGGTACTGGGGAGAACGATACACAGAGACCCAAAGCTACTCCTGCTCGGGATAGAGGAGGAGGGAGAGGCATCTAAATATGAGAAGTTGCTTTTATCGACAGCCTCAGCAATTATTAAAAGGAACATTGCACAACTATGGGGTTCGGAAACTACGCCACAGTACGAACAATGGGTGACGGACGTCAATATATGCATTGCGATGGAAAGGAGAGTATATGCAGCCAGGGGATGTCCGAGGAAAGCAGATAAGATATGGAACAAATGGGAGGAGGCCTAGTGACTGCAACAACCTGAGTAATGGATGGTGAGACACAATGTGCAATGTGCAAAAGTACTCTAATCTGGCATGTAGCGTGTGAAACAACAGACACTGCAAGACCCTTTTCTCCTTTTCTTTCTTTTCTTCTCTCTCTCTATGTTTTATGATGTTAAATTAGAAAATACAATAAAATGTGTTATCAAAAAAAAAATATTGCTTCACGAATATGGGAGTCATCACAGGGTCCGTGGGAATTGAGGTAGAATGTATCTCGGTGCGACCACAGTCGTACGAGTCCACAGCAAATATTTCTTGAAAATCTAAAAACACCTGCTTTAGCTTTTGCTTTTGCTCATCGGTCTCACAGGCATCAGCGAGGTTGACCCGTTCCTCAACCATCGGTCTGAAGCCTGGAAAGACCTTGGGTTTGGCAGTCTCAGCGGTATCCTCCAACTATGTGGAGAGATCTCTGTTTAGGGTGTTTTTGTTTATTTTGTTTTTGTTATTTATATAGCACTAGGAACCCTCAGGCATCTGAGCGCTGCTTATTTCCCATGGTGCGTGGTGCTCATTTATCGACCTCGGAAGGATGAAAGGCTGAGTTTGGCCCTGCCGTGATTCAAACTTGCGTCAGCAGGCTCTGCACTGATGTCAAAGCGAGCGATCTACTCGCTGTGCTATCTGAACAGGAGGTTTCAGGTAGGAGAGGCAGTCATTGAGGACCTGGAATATCACCTCATCCATCCTGATATCACAGGTCACCTCCCCCCGTAAGGGCAGAAAGAGTACACCAAGAAATTCCACCCTTGCCGGGTAAAGATCTTTTCTGGCGGTAAGTCATCATCACAGTCATAGCTGTCATTGGGGATTTGTCCTATGATTTTATTGCCTAACTCCATGGAGAAATGCTGGTCATCAACCGCCAATCCAATAAAGGTGTCTGCGCCCAGAGTGGCACTCCTAGGGTTGTTGTTATCCACCAATATTGGAATGGTGTTGTGTGTTAAGTCAACTAATGGTGTCGGGTTCAAACCCAACCCCTGCTGTTGGAGATGGTGATTTAAATGTACATAAGCATCCTGGTTTTGGAGTTTCTGTCCTCTCTTGATTTTTAGGGAGAATGGGAATTGTCGGGTCCATCCTGGGATGGTGATCTCCTCTCTAATTTGAATTTCAACTGCATGCGGTAGCAATTGAGCTGACCAAAATGCCTTTTCGGGATTGTCAAAGCCCATAGGTTTGCACCCCAGACGGGACCAGACTTTATATACTTTATGAGGTCCAAATTAATTGCAAACTGATTGAGATTGTCACTGCCCAAGTAGAATGCAGAGGGGACATCTCGCACGACCCAACAATTATGCTCTATGCTTTTATCACCAATGGAAATCCTTAGCATGCACCTGCTAGGCAGGAGATGTTTGGAATTGGGAGTTTCCAAGCCCATTTTCCACTTATCAACCAATTTAAATGTGGGAATTATCTGATCTTTTTGGGAGTTTCCTGAACAACGCTTCTCTGATTAAGCTTTTTCCATTATTCAGGCATACTCTGGCGAAAATAGGCTCCCTCCCCTCATTTAACTGAATGGGGGAGGAACAGCCATTCACCCTTTACTGAATATCAGCCAAGCTTTGAGTTGGTTTTTCATCACTTATTATCATGGGACTTGGGTTTTCAAATGATGGTTCATTTTAAAATTTCAGGGTATTTCCTTCCAGTGTGGAAGGCCACTTGGAATTGGAAGGAAGGTTGGTTTTCAGGAATGGAGAGGAGTTCCCATCATCAGTTTGTTGCCCTACAGCAATTACAGTAATGTCGGGTACTTGATTGTTCTGAAAATGGAAATCAATTTTGTCAGATCGTAGCTCAACCATGTGGCATGTGCCATTTAGACTGACATAGTTGGTGCTCTGTTTACATTTTATTGGCCGGTTAGCTTGCGTCCAGAGGACCTTGTTCACACAGTCTATTAGTGGAGACAGCCTCCAAAGGAGGTCATTCCCTAAGAGACAGGGGGGTCCCCTCTGGAGTTACAACTGTAACCGGGTGTTTCACCTTGTGTCGCCCAATTTTGATCTGCAGATTTGCATTCCCCTCGATGAGAATTTCATTCCCGTTGAAGTTCTGGAGTTGTCCAGGAAGATGGGTGAGGGGAATTTGGTGGCTCTCCCCCTTCCTGAATTAGGTTGCTCAAAGGCCCTTTTGGATAGAAGAGTGGCTTGGGATCCAGTGTCCACCAGTGCTAAAATTGCACATTGCCCTTGCACCCGGACGGGGGCATAAAACCTACCTTCTTTCTCCTCCATGGGGCAAAGGAAATGGGCATTTTGGGTCAGCTGAGCAGTTCATTTTGGAGTTCGGGAATCTGTAAATAAAATTTGGCATCCTGAGATTGGTGGGGTTTTGGAAACCCTTTTTCCCTTGATTCTGTGCTGTCCCCTTTTCCTGGGGACAGTCACTTCAATTGGTTTGTGGGGAGGATCCCTCAGTCATTGCTAAGTTCTCAGGAGGACATTTACGGGGTTCAGGGACAGGCGATTCCAGGTCAGTCCCCATACCTACCCAGTCTGAGTGATGGTCTTTTTGGACCCATTTTTCTTTGGGGGGAATCCCCCCCATCCTTGAATGAAGACTTTCTTCCCAGAATCCTCCAGGGATTCTTCCCCTTCAAACTGGAGGACCCTGACTTCCTCCACAAAATGGGTCTTCCTTGTCCCTATGTTTCTCCTACTTACCCTCTGTTCCCTAGGTTGCAGTTATTCGGGGGTAGGAGATTTGAGTTCAGGTTCCGGGGTTTCTAGGGGCTTTTCACGGGTGAGGAAGGAGGCTTCTTCTAGGGTTTTGCATCCCCCTTCCTCCCGGGCCTCCTCCCCTGGAACCTGTTGGTTGTCGGGGTTCTCTCCCCGTCATTGTTCCGGGGTGCCATGCCCTTGGTTCAAGCTGTTCTGAGCAGCCATGTTCATCTGAGTGTTCTGCTGACCCCTCAACACGCAACTCAGGTCTCGGGTCAAGTTCTGGGCCTGGCACTCCAGTTGGCGCACCCTCTCTGGCTGATACGGGGGTCTTGAGTCAAATCTGGGTTGCTATCGGGAATTGTAACTGTCCCTTCTCCCGGAGTAACCTGGGTATTGAGGGTTTCCCTGGTAGCCCTCCATCCTTGGCCTCCCCGCTCCCTGATTTGGTGGTCTAGACTCCTGAAAGCGGGGAGAGTAAGGAGGGTTGTCCTGAATGTTGGGGTTTTGAGGGTACCTGGGGAAGAAACTTAAATTAGAGGATGGAAGATTACTGCCCTCCTGAGGGAAGCTTGGAGGGAAGTTCCCTAGGGCCGTACTCACCTGATTCGATCCCCCCTGGGCCGGGGCAGTCCACACATACCCCAAGATGGGTTTGTTCCCCTTGTACCCAGGGCTGATGTAATTGGCAGAGTCAGGTGACACATCTGCGGGGGAACCCTGCCTGACTGCCACCTGTTTGTGACTGGTCAGAGCATCTTCTCTGCCTCTGGTTTGGTTGGTTAGGGGGAGGTGTATTTTTAGGCCCCCCCATTTCTAGGTTCAAAATGGGGGTAATCTTCTCCTCTGCCACATTGGCAGCAGCGAGGGTGTTGGTTTTATTTGGATTTTTTGGGGGATTCTTGTTTTCTACAGGCTTTTGGACCTCATTGATCCGAGTAGCTTGCTCTATTACCCAGTCCAGGGTGCTTTCATCATGGAAGTCCCTTACCAACTGCGTCATAATGTACTTGGGGAGTGCATGAAAATGGGTATTTCTGAACTCCCTACTGTTCGTGCGCACTCGCCTAGTGGTTTGTGCAAATGCCTGCTTGAATTCTCTCTGGGCCTGATCCTCTCTGCACTGCAGGTTGTAGGCTGCCTTGCGAGCCTCCTGGGAGTTCCTGTGCGTGAAGAAGTGCTTCAAGATGGCCGTCTTGTAGGTAGACCACCTTGAATGGTTCTGATCCTCCAGCCCAGCAAAGAAGCAGGAGTATTCTGGGGAGAATGTCCATTTGGCAAACTCTATAGAATCGCTGATCATTTTTAACCTCAAAAGATGTCATCATCTGGTCATACAGCTCCAGATTCTCCCAGACTGAATATTTGGCATTTTTATGGTACAGGGTCATGAAGCTTCTAATGGTTTTTATCTGTCTAATGGGGTCTTTCACCAGAGTTCTCTTTTGTTTGGCAGCCTTCTTTTTCAGCTGCACCTAAGTACATTCGCCCTCAGACTCAGAGCTGCTACTATTTGAGGTCCCATCGCTATCCTCTAGGCGCTCCCTGATTCTTTGAGCTTGGGAGTCTCTCCCAGAATGATGGGGCCTAGTCTCTTCTGCCCTGTTGTACCTTGGTCTCTCTGTGTCACTTCCATTGGACTCCCTCTTTCGCACAGGGGAGTACTCATCTGACTCCTTCCTTGTTCCGGGGTTGGTGGAAAACTCCCCCCCCGCCCCCCTGGATGGGTGGAGGTTTTCAGAATACTCTTTTGGGGCCTCAACCCAGACTCCTTTTTATCTGTAAAGTGAATCAAGTAGTTCCTTTGTAGCTGATGTTTCCGCCAGTCTAACTCCCTGATTTTCTCTTCAAAGGATTCTTCCTGGTCAGATACATTGGCCATAATACTTTTGAACCTGAACAGGGATGCACGTCCATCAATCTCTGATTGACGCCGACTTGTTGGTTCAATCACACTGGGCTTAATTGAGTCTGGCTGCCTCATGGCTTCTGATTCTTGGGAATTTGTAGACATGAAGTTAGCAGCGTCTTGTGCATACAGGGTGGTAAATTGGCTTGAGGCCCTTGGTACAGAGGACATCACACTGTGATCAGGGGTTGCCCTGCCACCCTCTAACTGTTCGAGGTCCCTCAAGTCTTGATTTAACCTAGCACACTCTTTTTCTAACCTCTCATGTTTCTCCTTCTCAGCCCCTATCTATCGACAGTAGGCACAGGCCTGAGGCTTGTGCTCTGCTATTAGGGCTTGACTGGCCTCTATGACCTTCCCTTGTGCTACTACCTGGCTCTAGAGTCCCCTGTTCTCCTCACAAAGGGCCTCATTTTCCTTTTGTGCTTCTTTTATTGTCTGAGAACACTCAGACCATTTTGTTGCAGGAGATTCATCTCCTCGATCTGCGCATTTTTGGTCTGGGTGGTCTGTTCTAGATCACCTTCTATTTGTCTTATATGTCCCTTACATTTTCATACTCTGCTTTTAGGTCAGTCAGTTCCTGAAGACCTGACTCACTTCTCTCCAGGTATGCCTTTAAGTTGCACACTTCCTGGCATAGGGTATCTTTTTCCTGATACAGGGTGCCAATCTGTTCAGTCAGGTTATCTCTCTGTTGTTTTATAGCACCTAACTTCTGGCGTGCCTGGTCATAATCTGTTTGGGACTGGACTTAATGATTAGGTTATTATTCTCTTCCAATTTCTTGATCTGATTTTGTAAAGTGTTCATTTCTTCTAAGCAGATTCTATTATATGTTACATTTGGGTCAATTTTAGTTGACTCTTTTTCAGGGAATCAACCCTTTCCTGACACTCCTCTTTCAGTGCAGACAATTGGGCCTCCTGTTCTGAATTAGTTTGTTGCTGTACTGCCAAGTCCTCCTTTAACTGCTTGATGAGATTTCCTAACTCTAACTCTGAATTTTGGCTCTCTCGCATTTTTTCTTCTACCTGCCTTAATTCACGGCTCTCTTCACTAAATCTGGTAGGAAGAAGTTTAAAAAGGACATCCTGGTCTCCAACCCAGGCCTCCCTATCACTGACACCTATACTAGTGCCTCCTCCAGGCAGACTTTCACTGACATCATCTTTGTCGATCCCTCACCAGACCTATGGACCCTACATATGGTCTCTGTGCTCTACGCCTTTTCTTCTTCTCCAATTAATGGTGGCACCCGGTGGGAGGCCCTCCTGAACTCCTTCCACTCCTCTTAGGTCATCATTAATGTCTATGCGAATGGTACCGTCTGGGTCCAAGGCCCTCAGTCCAATCTTCTCTTTGATCGACGTTTCCCGCGCCTCATCAATTTCCTTTCTTCTCCTGCTGTCCCCTCTCCTCTCCCTACGGCTTCCTTGCCTCCCTCTGCTGTCTCCTCCTTGGCTACCTTGCCCTCTGCTCCTTCCCTTTCTGCCCCCCCTCTGGCTTCCTCTACACCTACACACGGCGTACCACTGATCTGTACCCCTTCCGGAAGTCTTTCAAGGACAGCAACCTTCTCCATATTGCCACTCTAAACTCTCGCTCAGCTGTCAAACACTCCTCCGATATCTGCTGCCTCCTGGAAGAAATTGACCTTGATGTCCTCGGTCTCATCGAGACATGGTTCACGGCCAGCTCTGTCACAAGCTTTGACACGCTCCTCCCTGACGGCTACCAGATCCTCTCTGCGCCCAGGCCCAACCGCTCCAGAAGGGGCGTAGTCCTGATCTTCCCCGAGTGGATTCATGCCTCTGTCATTCCTACGCAGGCCTACTCCTCTTTTGAATGCCTCGTCTGCAGGCTCTCTCTCTCCCCCAGCCATTCCCTTACTATGGCTACTATCTATCGGCCACCTGGTCAGATTTCCTCCTTCCTCTCTGAGTGGGTGGACCTCTCCTCCTCACTCCTGGCCTCAACTACTCAACTCCTCCTTCTTGGAGACTTCAACATCCACCTGGATGCCTCCTGTCCTCCCTCTGACTCTTTTGCGACCTCTGCAACTCTCTCTCACTCACTTTTCTCCCCTCTGGCCCGACTCACTCTGCAGGGCACACCCTGGATGTTCTGATCTCCTCAGACCTTCCCCTTTCTGTCCCTCTCACCACTCCTCTCTCCTGGAGTGATCACTTTCTCCTTTCCTCCCATCTCACCCTCTCTACCCAAGCCACTTCCATCACTGCCACCCGCCTTCTCGGTCATCCGACCCATGAAGCCCATATCAGTTGAGCCTTTCGCCACCACTTTCTCTCCCCCCTCCCCCTTTGGCTGACTCTCACCCTGACACAGCCCTCTCCACGCTCCACTCTGCTATATCTGATACTCTTGACATCCTTGCCCCTGTCATGAGGATTTGCCTAAAGTCCAGAGCCAGGTGCAACTCATGGTACAACTCAGACCTTGTCACCCTTAAACGCAAGTGGAGGGTGGGTGAGAGGAAATGACGTGCTTCCTGTGCATCCTCTGACAAACTGGCCTGCCGCCTGCTCCAAAGGCAATACCGGCTCTCTGTCTCTCACCAAGAAGAGAGGTCATATCCAAGTCTGCGTCTCGGCGGCATCTAACAACTCGGCTGAACTCTTTAAAATCTGCAAGCAACTGGACAATCCTGCCGCAGTCTCTACCTCTCATGTCCCTTCCCAGGCCCTCTGCATGGCACTGGCATCTCACTTCATCTATAAAACTCAGGACATCCTGTCCTCACTCTCCTCCTCTCCCCTCCCTCCCTTTACTCCCTGCTCTTCCTCTGGCCCTGCTGCAGCCACCTCTCCTCCCTCCTTCTCTGCTGTTCCCCTGTTCTCCGCAGACGAGGTTTCTAGACAGGTCCGATCTATGAAAAATCTCATCAAAACAGGTTCACCCCTGTTCCTCAAAACCATCAAGGACCACATTGGCACCCTGTCTCCTGCCATGGCTGACTTCTGCAATCACTCCTTTGCCACTGGAGTCTTCCCACCCCCCCTAAAGCATTCCCTTGTGCACCCTCTTCTTAAGAAACCCTCTGCCGATCCCTCCTGCCTCGCTAACTATTGCCCAATCTCCAGCACTCCCTTCCTGGGCAAGCTCCTGAAGAAACTGGCCATCTCCCAGCTTAATCTCCACACTGAATCTGTTGGTTGTATTCATGACCACCCGTCTGGCTTCAGAGCTGCCAGAAGCACGGAAACTGCTCTCCTGAACATCCGTGAAGACCTGCTCTCCTACCTCGACTCTAACACCCCATGTGTCCTCATCTTGCTTAATCTCTCTTCTGCCCTTGACACTGTCAACCATTTCATCCTGCAAAAATGTCTCCATAATAACCTGGGTATCACCGGTCAGGCCCTGGTGGGGCCCGACTTCCTTCCTCTCTGACCGACCCTCCCAGGTGCAACTTGGGTCCTTCCTCTATGATATATTTTTCTCTACCTGTGGTGTCCCCCAGGGGTCTAACCTCTCTCCCTGGCTGTTCAAATAATACCTGGCACTCCTTGCCCACCGAATTGCGGCTCTCTGCCCCAACTTCCAGTGCTATGCAGACGACACTCAGCTCATTTTCAGGCTTCCTTCGGCCACCTCTTCTCAGTCCCTCATCTCTGACTGTCTGTCTGCTATCCAGGAGTGGTGTGCTGCCAATGACCTCTGCCTTTATGCCAGTAAGACTGAGATCCTCCTCATTGGCACGCCCATTCCCTCCTTTCCTGTAACCCTCTGGCCGGCCTCTCTTGGCCCTCTTCCTGCTCCCACCTGCAAGGCTAAAAACCTTGGGGTCATCTTCGACTCCACACTCTCTCTCTCTCCCCACATCTCTGCTGTCTCTAAGAAGTCACACTACCAGCTGCACCTCCTCAGAGGTGTTCTTCCTTTTCTCTCCTTCCCCCAGAAGCTCACTGTCCCCAGAGCTCTGGTTCTCTCTAAGCTGGATTACTGCAACAGCCTCTTTCTAAATTTGTCTGCTTCTACTCTCTGCCCTCTGCAACTCATCCAGAACAGGACTGCAAGACTTGTCCTTGGCCTCCAGGACTGAAATCTCTGCACTGGCTTCCAGTGGCTGCGAGGATTAAGTTCAAAACACTCTGCATCGTCCACAAGTCCTTCTGGGGCCTGGGCCTCAATACCTTCAAACCTCTCTTCCTAAATATCTTCCTACTCGAGCTCTTCGCTCATCCGCCTCCAACTCCCTCAGGGTCAGTCGCTTTTCCAAGCAACGAGTTGCTGGTAGATCTCTCTCTTCGGCTGGGGCCTCCCTCTGGAACAGCCTCCCTGAAACTTGAGGAGAACCACCTTCAGTTCCAGAAGCACCTTAAAACCTTCCTCTTTGCTTCTGCTTTCTCTCCCCTGCTGAATTCCTGTCTGATACTGAGACTGCACTGGTTACCTGGCCACCCTTCCGATCTCGGTCCCAAGCTCTGCCAGTTGCTCGCCTGCACTGCCTCCCTGGCAACCCCTGCAACTGGGGACTGTTGTCTATATCCCCACAGTCCCCTCACCCGAACTTCGTCTGCACTCACCCTGCACTTGCCACCTGCTGGCCATTCTTTTATTTATCTTGTTTATTTATTATCCCATGTACTGCACCCCCCCCACACTTTTCCTTTTCCCCCTTCCCTTGCACTTGTGCGATCTGAATGACACCTGGCCTAGTAAGATCGTTGTCTGTCTTCCCTCTGTTCCCCCTCCCTTGCCTCGTCGCACCTTGAAACACTTGTGTATAGGCGCGTTATAAATGCCATATCATATCATATCACTCTGGGTTTGATTTAACACGTCAGACTTATTTCGCCCAGAGGTTACACTTTCTTGGTGTTTTTCTTCCATGACTATCACGTGGAAGTACATGTACGCAGTGAGTTGGACCATCTTAATCTGCTCCTCTTTGATGTTCTGGGTCATATAGAACTCAGTCAGGGCTCGATGTAACAGGCCACTGTCCTGCCACACATCCATGCTTATGGAGGTGACCTGTGTGCACCATGCTGGATAGCCAGGCCTCCTGCCACTGCTCTCGCCATTCTCCTCTAATGCATAATTTGGACAGAAGGTGCTGCCTACCCATGTTAATTTCCACAGTGCTCATTATGAAGAGTGAAGAGTGTTCTTCTTCCTGTTTAGCCTAGTTTATTGTTATAATACTTTATTTTGAGACACAGGCCTGATACCTAGGGTGTACATTTTTGGGTTGTAACACTGCTTCCTAACCACTTAAAGTAACCCTACCTTTAATGGGTTAGACTGCTGTGTTAGACTGTCACGGGTAGAAACTGTAACCTCAATCACGGCACAAGCCCCCACTGTGTAACCGTCCAGCCAGTGACTCCTTCCCCCGACTGAATGCGGCGCACAATAAAAGCGCTTTCTATCTTTAATCAGCCACGGGTTCTTTTATTTGAGTAGGTGTTACTCACCGAGCCGGAAGGTGTGCGTGACCCCAACCTGGATCGAGATGTAGGATGAGCTGTAGACGTCACCGAAAACCCAGTTCCCCTGATTTCAAGAATCAGGCTTCCTCTTCGAGAGGGGCTCTTTTTCATGATGTACCACTCTGCTATTTATGTAAGAACAGACAGAGTAGTCTATAATGCAAAAGAGCGGGATTGAGCACACCGCCAGACCAATGCTGCAAGAGATACAGAAAGGTTTTGAGTATTATGCCTAACTTGTTTCTTTTTAATTAATTCTATTAAACACAATAGAACTGCCGGTACCTGAGATAGTGTATATGTGTAGACCTAAGAGGAAATCCTGGACCAGTTTCAATAAGGAATACAAAATCCAAATGGTTGATGAAAACAACAGGAAAAAATAATAAAATGGGAAAGTTAGTATAGGGGGACAACCTGAACGGCACAAGGGACGCACTAGGGCCGGGTTGGTGCATGTCCTGGAAAGCGTTCGTAAATGCACTTCAGTAGAAAAAAAACAACAGTCTCTCAGTATGCAAACACAGTTAACCAGATAGTTGGAGCAAAGGCAGTCCTTGATAAGCAGCACTGGTAGGAATGGTCTTATATTCCAAATAGATGATTCAGATAGAACAGGAAGAAAAGGACCAAGTAGCGTTGCGCTGAAGCCGATCTCAGCAGATCTTGATCGAAGAGCCGGAACTCAGATGGAAAGCAAAGGCGTTCGTGCAAGCGCAAGATGAATGAGAACTGGAGTTCAGTTTTGAGCGGAAGTGAAGAGCCGCAGAGCTCGTAGAACGGAAGGTTGAGGGAGGAGGCTCCTGCGGTTTAACGGCATTAAAGGAAAACTACCGTGGCAACAAGTCCTTAGGGTAATCCAGATAAGCAGAAACAGAGTACAAAGCCGAGGTCTGGTAACGAGAGTTCAGAGTCAAAGGTTCACGGAGGGTAATCCGAGCAAGGCAAACAGTGCCGTAGAGGGCTACGAAAAGGCACGTAGTAACGTACAATTAGCAGCAACGAAGTTCCCGCGGATGAAGACTTTAAGGAACAAGGGGGCGTGGCGTCCGTGTAAGTGAAGCACGTCTGATCAGCTGACTAGCACGTTTACGTGACCTGAACAGTTTCCAAGGCAACTTGTAACGATGCCAAAGCGGATTCCATGGTCGGGAAATTCTTCGTAAGAAAGCTCTTTGCTGCCATAGTGTAACAGTAGGCCCCAACCCGTATTGCACCCAACCTTCACAAACACCCCGTGTCACAATGGACTAGGAACCAGGCCGGTGTGTATCAATAAGATATTTATTAATTTATTGTTTAATGAAAATAAAAGCAAAATCAAACAATTTGACAGCAGCCACCAATGTTGTGGCCATACAAATGCAAAGATTCTTACCACACCATTAGTTCAAAATCCCCACAATTCACATTAATCTTTACTGGCAACACAGGAACAATTATTTTAAGGCATGTGATAGCACCACGGTTAAGCACTCCCCCTGCAACACTCACCTCCAGACATCAGCTAACTTAATTCTTTTTGGATGGAAGGCAGTGGCAAGGAGGGAGGATAAAGAGAGAATAATCGAATACATTTGGAATATAGCCCACCATCCCAAGACGGGAGGCCAGATTAGAAAATGAAAACCTGATTTTTATGAGCAAAACGGTATAATCAGATTTTACTTGCTACTCGCCTGGTTACGCATAACTGCTAGGGACAGCTAGAAAGGAAGTTTGTGTCACTACGCTTGAGGAGATAAGAAAGCTTACAGACTACTAAACAGGGCACCAAGGCAACATGAGCACAAGGTAGGAAATTCGATTTTGGGAAAGAAAACAAATGCAAAAGAAAAACACACAGCAAATGGGAATTCGTTTTTACACAGGATTTGTGATGACAAGCAGCCAAGGAAAGGGCTTAGCTGTCAAAATCGGAAATCGGTTTTAAGGATAAGGACAGGTACACATAAAGGATAGGATTCTAACAGAAAGGGATTGCTCTCAATGGGACTACAGTTTGGGTTTTTCTATGGGACAGATGCAAACCGGAATTCATGGGTAAAGCACACAGTACACGGGCAAATTTGGTTTTTGTTACACAGACTAATTCTATTGACTATATTTTAAAGACTATAGTTATTAAAGAAAGACACTAAGCGCAAGGGGGTTCATTTTGAATTTTAACCAGCTTACACCAGGAATGTCCTTATAGGGGAATTCATTGATTTACTTCAAATAATGCTAAGGATTTATACAGACAACTGAAAGATTTATCAAAGGAATACACTAACATACACAGGCTAATGCAGATTCTACTAAGGAAAGGTGAATTAATGATATTGGCAATTTGGGAATTTCAATGGGATTTCCAATGGGATGCAAGATTCAAAAGAGAGGGGTATGCAATTTGGGACTGGGGTTATTTGCTACTTACAATGTAAGCTTGGGTTTGGGATTCTGGAAAGCCAGCAAGGTCTCTGGTCACTCTGGACAGCTCGGGCAAAGGATCTGGTCACTGCGCTCTCCTGGATGGGATTCTGGACAGCTAAGCCTTGGGCCTGGTCACTGCACTCTCTTGGTTGGGATTCTGGACAGCTATGCCAGGGTCTGGTCACTGCGCTCTCTTGGATGGGATCCGCTCCCTCCTCTCCTGTATCCCTGGATTCTTGTGTGTGTCTGGATCTGGAATCTCTGTCTCTTGCTGTGGATCCCTTGTATCTCTCTGTGTCCCCCTTATATAGCCCAAATGACATCATTCATTTTACAATCTAGGGGGCAGTGTTCTAGAATTACTCCTACCCTGGGATAGGACAGCCAACCATTCCTTTCCCCGCCCCTTGGCGTCATTGGTTCAAGGGGAGGGATCACTATCTGTCCATTTGGCATTTATGACAGTTCTTTGTTCTCTCAAGTCCACTTTTTAGCAAAATGAGTTATGGATCATAACTCCACACTTATACTAGCCACTGCCATAAGAAGTAGATATGCGGATTCAATGGGTCCCAGGTAATTGGACAAACCGATCACTGACTCTGTGAGAGGTAGCATTGCCCTTTGGCACATTTTGGCCCTTTTCATGAAATGCATAACAGTTAAAATCCTGCCAATGATTACACATGTTCATAATCACATTTTGCATCTTTCCCCCAAGTTTCATATTTTTCCCATTTATAAATCAACCAGAAACACGTCTTTCCTGGCCTTTTCAGTTCACAAAGTGCGAGAAACATGCACTTGGTCTCTTGGTCACCTACAAATCAGATGGAAAAATATCATAAAACAAAATTATTACTTATTCGGAGTGCTGAGAAAAATGTCTTAAAATGAAGAAGTCCTTTAATGTCAATGTGGAGGATTTGTCACATGTGGGGCGGTGCTTCATTCGCCCCACAGCAAACTGTCTCCTCCTGGCTTGGCTTGCAACAAAAGACTTTTATGATGCCATTTGAAGTTTTACAGTTCATCCTTCAGAGTGGGTGCTGGAGGAAATCGAACTTCTTGGTCAGGCCTAGCCACACTGGCTTCCATTGTCCCCTCTTCCAGTACTGCCTGCTAGTCTGGGCAGATAATCCTCATACTCTCGGCCACCTCACATGCCATTGTGGAATGACTCACTGATTAATGTGACTTCCAGTGAGAGGCCAGGCTTTCAATTGAATCTTGTGCCTGAGCCTAAAACTGTTTTTTCTAGTATTCTGGGCCTCAAGGTGATTGAAGTCTTGTGGGGGAGAACATAATGTACATGTGTAGTCGAACCCCCACCCACACTGGCATTTCTGTGCAAGCAAAAGCCACCATATGACATTGGCTTTTAAACATCATTTTTTCTTCATGTTTAAAATTCACAAGTGTGCAGCCGTATTTCTCATTCAATGTTTAAATGCGGTTCTGTAGGTCATAGGATTTTCTTTTAGTTTGACCTCTTGAGTGGGTTAGCATGTACGGTTCATGGACACAGAGGGATACTGCACAGGGTTTCTTTGATTTGACACGGGATGAAAAATTAAAAACCGGTTTCTTTTATTTGCAGTGTTTCAGAGTGTTGCCGTCCACATGAAAGGGAAAACAAAGCTGTGTCAGCTGCCATGTGAAATCTTTGCCCCTCATGTGAATGAACAGTAAGACAAGGCTGTTTTTGGGATGTATTGCCTAACTTATTGGCATTCAGATGGAATAAAGTACACGCAGAGCCGTTCTGAATCCAGGTCATGACTTCTCATTACTCAGATGAAAGGAAAGCAAGGCCCATTCTTTGGGTTGCAGTGTTCAATGCTTGCCACACATGTGCCAGGGAAGCAAAGCACAGGTGTTTTTCGTGGCAATGTTTAAATGCATTTTTTAGGTGAAGGGGATTCCTGCTCAGGGCCTTAAATGTACCCCACGGTAGGCACAGAGTAAAGGTGTGGCAGTAGGAATGATGGGTCCTCCCTGTAGTGGCTGTCACCTCTTGCAATTGCTAGAGAGTGCTTGTAGGCACGGAATAGTGGCAGTGGGAGTGATGGGTCCTCCCTGTCGTGGCTGTCACCTCTTGCAATTGCTAGAGAGTGCTTGTAGGCACAGAATAGTGGCAGTGGGAGTGATGGGTCCTCCCTGTAGTGGCTGTAACCTCTTTAGATGGACATAGAGTGCTTGTTGGCAGTGGGAGGGCTAGAGAGTGCGTGTAGTGGATAGAGAGTGCTTGCAGGCACAGAGTAAAGGCGTGGCAGTGGGACTGATGCATCCTCCCTGTAGTGGCTATCGCCTCTTGAGATTGCTAGAGAGTGCTTGTAGGCACAGAGAGAAGGCGTGGCAGTGGGACTGATGTGTCCTCCCTGTAGTGGCTATCGCCTCTTGAGATTGCTAGAGAGTGCTTGTAGGCACAGATAGAAGGCGTGGCAGTGGGACTGATGCGTCCTCCCTGTAGTGGCTGTTGTCTCTTGAGATTGCTAGAGAGTGCTTGTAGGCACAGAGTAAAGGCGTGGCAGTGGGAGTGGTGTGTTCTCCATGTAGTGGCTGTCACCTCTTCAGATGGATAGAGATTGGAGGTGGGAGCAATGCACTCTCCCAATAATGGTTGGCGCCTCTTGATGACTGGAATAGACAGGCCCTGTAGACACACAGTGAAGGCGTGGCAGTGGGAGTAATGAGGGTCTCCCTGTATTGATTGTCACTCTTTCATGAGTGGGATACACAGTGCTTTAAGACACACAGTGAAGGCGTGGCAGTGGGAGTAATGAGGGTCTCCCTGTAGTGAGTGTCACTCTTTAATGAGTGGGATACACAGTGCTTTAAGACACACAGTGAAGGCGTGGCAGTGGGAGTAATGAGGGTCTCCCTGTAGTGAGTGTCACTCTTTCATGAGTGGGATACACGGTGCTTGTAGACACACAGTGAAGGCGTGGCAGCGGGAGTAATGAGGGTCTCCCTGTATTGATTGTCACTCTTTCCTGAGTGGGATACACAGTGCTTTAAGACACACAGTGAAGGCGTGGCAGTGGGAGTAATGAGGGTCTCCCTGTATTGAGTGTCACTCTTTCATGAGTGGGATACACGGTGCTTGTAGACACACAGTGAAGGCGTGGCAGTGGGAATAATGAGGGTCTCCCTGTATTGATTCTATGTCAAGACCAGAGGTTTCATATTATGCATTAATCTTGATCTACTCCTCCAGCAGCAAAGAAAAAATACACTTAAAAAAATGTTGTTAAGAGTACCATTAACAATTTCGTAATGAGAACATAAATAGAGCTCCCCAGAGAGCCAGGGTCATGACCCCATAATAGCCAATCAGCACAGGTCCCAGTCTATAACCCCCGCCCCCCACCCCCTGCAATGGCTAATACCCCACACTAACGTGAGATGGGGGTTTAGATTCTATTAAAGACAAGGAGCTGATTATTATGCATTCCAATCTTTACTCTGAAACCACAGCAGCAAAGAAAAAACTTTTACAAACAAAAAAGTTGCAAAGCACAGAACTAAATAGAGTTCATTGTCAATGTAAGGGAGCTCCCCAATCCATCATGGAGGACAGGTCATGCCCTGCAGGAGACCAATGAGCAGGGACCCTTCCTTATATAAGTCCATTACTCTAATCCCAATTCCTCTTTCTGTAGCTGTCTTGAACCAGATGTCCACTGCACAGATCAGATGATAAACGATGAAGGCAAATCCAGCGAAGCTCTCGAACCACGCACTCCATAACTTGTAACTGCGAGCCACACTCCTGATCAGAACCTCAACTAGTGGCTGTAAGAACAACAAGCAAGAAGGGTGGGTGGTTGGGAAAAACAACAAACCAAAGAATGTTTTCTCTTGAACCACCTGTGTACATGCGTGTCACAATTGTCATATCATATCATACCCAGGTTGGGTGGGTGGGATAATAATCGCCTCCTTGTCTTTAATAGAATCTAAACCCACATCTCACGTTAGTGGGGGGGATTAGCCATTCTATGACAAGACAGGAGGCTCATATTATGCAAGTTCAAAGCCTTGCATCTCATTAGTACACAACAACAATATAATAAAATAATAGGAAAGGAAAAAACATTTTTTTTTTACATTTTTTTTTTTAAATGCTTTCACTAAATCAATCAGCTGACAGCAAGAGAATTGCCCAAGACTAGGTTGCCCGAAAAACTGTCTTATAAGGCATCGTCAAATCCACTGCAAGAAAAACAGGAAATTGTGCCAATTCCAGCGTTCCTTACAGGCCGCCTAAGCCAACTGGTTAAAGAGGAGAAAAACCCTTGAACAAAGTTTTCCTATACTAATAGGTTAGGACAAAACACATCTGAAATAAACATCTCCGTTGTCCAATCAAACATTTAAAACACTTAAATTCATACCATCTTTGGGAACCTAGAAAGCAAACTAAAGAAAAATAAGCACCTAGCTCTCCTGGAGATAAAGAAAAGTACCCCATAGGGGTGAAAGTCTTGTAGGTTCCATCCCATGCATTAAAGGAAGATATTGCATTAGAAACAGGGCATGTCACATAGCTACACTGGGGAACCAAGAGGGAAAGACAAATCTTCAAAGAGGTAAAATGGGAGTAAAAAGTCATTTTATAAATTTGTAACAGGACGACTCATCCTGAGCGGAGCTGAAAAGCAATAGACTTAACCCACAATTGTCTTCAGACATATGTGTATACTAAGGAGGGATGTCTTCTGGAGGCAGAAGCAGAATGGAAGAGAGGGGCCCCACCTGAGAAACTAAACCTGTCAAACCGCCAACAAGGAGACCTTCAGACCTCCCAAACTCTTGAAGAAGGACTCTGCTACCATGACAAGAGGCAGATATTTACAAACCAGATCCTTAAGAGGCCAACTTGGCAAGGAGAAAAAATGTATCCGACATCCAATCGCCACCATTATAGTGATATCTAAACCCCCTTGTAGATGTGCCCGGTGCTTGGACCTTGTTCCCTCCTCCCTGGTGATAAATCCCCTAGAGGATCAAAACTAACCGAAGGAGGACTCCTAAATTCCAAAGTCTTAGCCAGACTCTGAACTGCAAAGAACTGATCACTAAACAATCAAACTGAAGTTGCACATCAGAAGAGGTCTAACTTCTATTTCAGTCAATTTGGAGAGCCTTGAAGCTCACAGCACCCTGAGCTGGCACCTTATTGTAAAAACAAACTCTTGTGAAAGCCCAAAGGAGAATCAAATCATTAACAAAATATAAATATCCCAGCCCTCGGGAATCGTAGTGGCAGACACCTTCTGATAGTTAATGTAGAGACGCTGGAACGCACCGTGATAGAGGGTCACAATAACTTTGAAGGGAGATTAGTATCACTCCCAGACCCCTCTATCCCACCAAGGGATATTGAGCCTTCCCAAAGGAGGAGAAGCCTCCCCCACTTATCCAAGGGAGAAACCTTGCAACCCAGACGAAGGCTACCCTGAGGACCACATTAAAGCCCCGCTTTACACTCTTAAGAGAAATAAATACACTCTTGCACCTCTAACCAATCCCCTAACCGTGGACAGGCTCCGCTTAACTTATTGAAATACCAGGAATTAGCGCAAAGGAAAGTAACTGACGGGAGGGAAATGCTCAGTGCGAGTCTGCACTGGCCCCGAGCCAGAACTCCTGTACAAGGAAAATCAGAAAACCATCGGGAGATACTCCAAGAGGTGTATATCATGGTACAATCTCCCCCAGGGATGACGAGCATGGGAATGAGGGGGAAAAGAACTCAGGGAAAATTATCAATGCCTCGTAAATGCAGGTTGTGAAAGAAATCTGGCACCACTGTCCCCTCAAACCCTGAGGTCTGAGTCTCTTTATTCGTGTGAGGCTGACTGGCCACTAAGGGAATCAGGGGAAGGAAAAAATTAAGCACATTGTCCATAGCAAAACAGTACTTATACAATACTACGAACCCTGAGGTATACGAGTGGTGCATATCACTACTACGAACGGTGTGTGGCGTGAGGTGTTCACTTACCGATCTCAGCAGGATAAAAGACTGATTTAGACCTTTCCAAAATTAGGAACCTGTATCAGTAGGGTCAGCACAGAGGTGAAAACCAGCACTCTATTCGGTGCACTGTAGAAAATATATATGTCTATATATATACAACGAAAGAGGTTAAGCAAAGCTCTTGAGGGTACAGAAGCCTGCTTGAACTCCTCGAGCAGAGGAGAAAGTGCAACACACTGTTAGACTGTTAGTTGAACCACAGGTCAAGTTTTGGGAGGAAAACCATGGTGCAGGCGTCATAGAGTTATTATTTGGCAACTCGTCTATCTGATATCATCAAGTGTTTCCCAAACACTTCCTCCAAGTAGAACATGGTTCCTCAACTTGCCATGCAACAAAACTGAACAGTTACCCTCGAGCTGACCCTGACTCCACCAATAGTCCAATAGAATAATAAATGTCCAAAGGGACAAATAGTAAGGGAAACACGCCACCCACTAAAGAGAGCCTCAAGCCCTGCAGACCTCAATAGAGGCATAACGCATCATCTTTTCTTCATCATGTTGGGAAAAAATACTGCAGCTTAATCAGCACAGGTATTGGGTGGAGCAATTGATATCGGGGAAAGCAAAACCTAAGGAAAGGACTGAGTTGTCCTGAAACTAACTACGGTAAAGGGCGACAGAATTTAACTAAAAGACGAAGGTCAACCCAATGGCTAGAGAGGAAGGTACAACCCATCACATGGGTTTGTTACAACAACCTCCACACACTCTTTTCTTTAAAGTATTTAATAAATAAATAATATAAAATATATAAAATAAAATATATAAAATATCCAAAGAAGAGGGGTCACGCCCTCACAGGGGTCCTGCCCCCCCCGGCCCTTATATAAGCCGATACCTACTGAGCTATGCAGGCTACTGACCATTCCGAAAATGCAAATGTGTTCCAGTCATCACTTAAACCTATTGTTTAGCAAAAGTACATTGAGCAAGTGCGTCACAACTGCTCACCCTAGCAGGGTGTGGTAACCAGCAGTACACGAGGGGGTAACCTCGCAGTAGAACTCAGGCAGAACCTGAAACCGAGCAGGTAATGGCAGGCTTACAGAAAAAACAATGACAACTGCCATATGCAGCACCTAAACAAAGCTGCTGACCTTAAGGGAGGAATACACTGAGCAAGTGCACCTCTAACTGCTCGCCCGAGCAGGGCGTGATAACCAGCAGTACACGAGGGGGTAACCTCGCCGTAGAACTCAGGCATAACCTGAAACCGAGCAGGTAATGGCACACAAACAGCCATATGCAGCACACAAACAAAGTTTCTGACTTTAAGCGAGGAATACACTGAGCAGGTGTACCTCAAACTGTTCACCCCAGCAGGGTGTGGAACCAGCAGTAAACGAGGGGCCACCTCGCAGCAAAAAAACACAGGCAAAACCTGCCACCGAGCAGGTGACGCTACCTTTCCAGGGAGGATAATGACATCTGTCACCAGCCGCACTTAAACAAAACTGCCAAGTTTAAGGGAGGAATACAGTAAGCCAGTGTACCTGAAACTGCTCACCCCAGTAGGGTGTGGAAATCAGCAGTAGACGAGGGGTTAACCTCACAATAGAACTCAGGCAGAACCTGAAACCGAAACAGGTTATGGCACCTACAGTGAAGGCAAATCACCCATGCCCTGAGCAGCTCTTAAATAAATAAATAAATAAATAAACAGCAGAATGGCAGCGTATGAGGCTCTTCAGTAGACAAACTGGTGTTAATATAAGCTGAAAATATCAAAATTAAAACACCAAATAAAATATCAATTTTTAAATATATATATCTATATATAGATATATCTTATCTATATATATATATATATATACATACACATGTAAATACATATACACATACATATAAATACACATCCATATGTGGACACTCCCTCTGCATGGTAAACCTGCAACCTTCCCCCTGAGCTATGTCGCCCCAAAACAAAGAAAAACATGAAGGCGTTCAAATTAAAAGAGAGGACAGCTGCACGTAGTAGAAATGCTCCTGAAAGAGCTTCACCAACTAAATGATGGCGTAGCGAACTGCCTCCCAGCCGGGTCCCAAGAACAGGCCTGGCCTGTGTGTATCTGACCTCAAACGCGAACAGCGTATAAAAGAAAACACACATGTGACGCGTGTGAAGTGAAAATGAAACTACACGGAGCTGCATTACAGCCGTGATGCGCGTCGGTAAGAAGCTGAGCTTCTTAAACAGACCGCGCGCGTCACTAACAAAACATGTGGGCAGTGCGCGCTGGCTCCGGGGACTGGAGGCAGCCGCACAAGGAGAAACCAAACTTCCACTGAGGGGAAAAAATTACAAGTACACGTGGGCAATGCGCGCTGGCTCCGGGGACTGGAGGCAGCCGCACCAAGACAAACTTTCCTTGAGGGGAAAGAATTTTAAAAATGTTAAGAACATGTGGGCAATGCGTGCTGGCTCTGGGGACTGGAGGCAGCCGCGCAAAGATAAACAAACTTCCCCTGAGGGGAAAAGAATTCCACGCGTCGCCGCCTGAGTTTTATGAGGCAGGCGAAGCGACTGTAATTACACTGAACACAGCGAAAAACGCTGCCCACTGTACTCAGCCAATTACTCATACTACAAGAAAATACATGACTCTTTCACTGGCACAGTGCCATAAATCACTTTCAATATACATAAATAACAGAAAAGAATACTCTAGACTCCATAAATTCAACACTAAGGCAAGAACTAGGAGGAGTGACTTAGCTGTGTATTTCAGCAGCAAAGAGAGAGGAATTGGGATTAGAGTAATGGACTTATATAAGGAAGGGTCCCTGCTCGTTGGTCTCCTGCAGGGCATGACCTGTCCTCCATGATGGATTGGGGAGCTCCCTTACATTGACATTGAACTCTATTTAGTTCTGTGCTTTACAACTTTTTTGTTTGTAAAAGATTTTTCTTTGCTGCTGTGGTTTCAGAGTAAAGATTGAAATGCATAATATGAGCCTCCTGTCTTGTCATAGAATCAGCCTCTCTTCCTTCTTTGCTGCTCCTCACAGCAGATGAGTACTTTGTAATGCGCAAGTCCTCCGGGATTGCTGACTGCAGTCATATTGATAAAGGTGTGCTGCCTGGAAGTCTTTTCTAAACGCTTCTTAAGTTTCCCTTTTTCCCTTTTCCTTTGTGAAGAATTGAGCCTTTTATGTTGTAGCACCTGCTTCCTGGAGCAGTCTCCCCACAACCTGAGAGAAGCAACCTCCACAATGGTTTTAAGAAAGGGTGGCTAAACTCTGTTTACATTCTGGTTTGTACAAGTCCTTGCTGTACTTTGTCCTTTTTGTTTAGCGCCCTTAAGCCTCCAGTTCAGCGGTCGAGCTATATAAATCTATTAAAGTAAAAGTGTGCCCTCCCAGCACTCCCCTGTTTGCATTCCTTTCTCAAGCCCGTGTGCAAGGGCATAGGTCAGCCACGTGGCGGGTACCGACGAATGAAAGAGGCGCTTTCAAGCTCGAGCGAGGCCTAAACACTTCTCGCAAGATGGCAGAGAAGTATGTGTAGAGATATCGCGTGACGCTAGGTCTCGCGGGATCTCGCAAGGAACCCGGAAGAGCCGGGTGAAACGAGCGTGGAGTGCCAGAAGCGAGAGCAGATGACACGGAGCTAGCCGTGCTCCCGGCGCTCCTCTTAGGATTTGAAATAAACCTTTTCTACAGATTTTAGGGCAATACTGCACCCAGCACAGTGGAGGGCCAGTTGCCCTTGGACAAGACTTTTATATTCATGTGCCCTGCATTGCTGATACTGATGCCACAATAAAGAGCTGAACCAGTTACGTACAAGCTTCCCGCTCATTATGATACAACAGCATGTTAACGCGCAGCACGCCCACTCTCAGTGTACAAGAAAGGGACTCCTTAAGCTCACAGTTCCCAGCTTTCTCCATAATTCACGCTGGTGCTCTCAAAGCCTCAAAGCCTCACCACTGATCCCCATCTGGGATTTGCTCAGAAGAGAGATCCAGGATGGGGTCTGAAAGCAAAAGGGTGTCTATCCTCCTTGTAGTGTTGCTTCTCCATCTCACCGTTATAGTCCTTGGGGATTTTAATAACTCTTTAAACTTGCATAATATGAACCTCTGAATCCCCCTCACTAACGTGAGTGGGGGTAAAGATTTTATTAAAGACACAGAGGTGAGTATTATCCCTCCCTCCCTCCTGGTTTACCTTACTGGTTAGTACCTGGGGTATTGCCAAGAACAAGGAATAGCATTTTTGGAGGTGTTTCTCCTAAACAGCAGGCCCTCCCGTTTACCAGCTTTTTGCTTCATAATACTTAGTGAAGGGGCTATGGGGGGGGGGGGGTTCTTTCTGTTCTCTTCAAGTCGTTCAGTTTATATCCCCAATACATTCAAAAAGAGTAGAAGTTGCCCCGTTTTTGCAATTACACTTGTATCAGCGAAATATGCCCTTAATTTTCCTCAGTGATAGTAAGGTGATTATTTATTTATTTATTCAAAAAAGTTTTTCTTTTCGCATATGTGTCCCTAGTACCTGACATTGCAGGGCGTTAACTAAAATTCCTCTGCTTTAACCATCATGCCTTCCGTCCGTCTTGTCTCTCTAATGAATGTTGAGGGGAGGGAGTGTCGATGTCAATGTATGATGAGCCATTTATATTTTCTCAGTTACCCAGTGATAATTATTTAGTAGTTGAGCTGGTAGTTCCAAAGAACAGGCAAGTTAAATGCAAACTCTCATATCATGGACAGGCATCTCGTTGGAGTTTCCTGGATTTAGGGGAAATTTTCCCATTGTCTCCTTTTTCAATATTATATCCCTTATTCTGAAATATTCCCTGCCAAAGGAGGTTGAATAATGCCCCCTTTTTTCTTTTGTGAACAGTGGCCAAATGTATTTATCCCATCATCTCATAATGGGCATTAAGGGGTCTCCTTGTTCTCTTCAACTTTACATTTCCAATGGAAAGAATGATCAACTTTTTTTCCAAATGTCCACACCATGCCCAAGAGAGCATCCAAGTGGAGGGGTTCTTTTGCACGTTCTTTCCCTATCCAGTTTTCAACTTGGGACTTTATGTACCCGGGAAGGTACTGTAGGCATCCATCTGCGTCCTCATATGTATTTCCAGCCTCCCAAGGTCTGCTTTAGTTCCTAATGTAAATTCTTTAAAGGCTATGGTGCTCCGGAAAAGAGCGTAGTTGTATATTAAAATCCAAAATAACCCCACGAATCCCCTATTAATGTCCGTAAAGGACAATATGGGGAGTAATATCCAGTCTAGATTCGGGAAAGATATGAAAGCACTGTTTTTATACAGATTTGCTGGACTCCCCAGTGGGGACAAGACAATGAATCTATATTTTACCATCTACATAAACACCTATATTTATGGGATTGGCAGAATATTTATGTACATTTAGCAACTTTAAAAACGTATAAGTTTGTGACATTTGTACTGTACACGTATAAACAGGCTCGAATGTACTTGGATCTGTGCCCATCTCCTGCACTTAGGCGATGTATACTGTTGATGCAGATTAACCATTTACCAACATTAGAGAACATCAAAACGGAGAGATTCTGTAGAATCTGCGAGAATCACTCTGAGTTGGAAACGGCGAGACATATACTTACTCAGTGTCCGAAGATGAGTATCAGTTATGGTAAAAATCTTGACAAGTTTGCACATTGTTTTGAACACATAAGAGACAATGAGTTTTGGTATCAATGTCTTAATACCCTCAATCCTGGATTGCATTTAGCCCTTTTTAGAATCTGGATGGAAGCTGAAAAAATATTTACCATCAAAGGCCTTAAAATGAGAGGACAAAAATCGATGACCCTTTAAGTAGATCAACAACTAAGTATTAAGACATTGGGCCTAGAGAGGCAATGCCCTAATGATGGGACCAGCTCAGTTCCAAATGATGTATTAGATCTTGGTTGCTATTGATTAGGGAAGATGGATTCCTTTTTGATTTGATGAATGAACTAGAACCTGGCTTATTCTGTTTTTATGATTAAGTTATGTATGTTTTTATGCAATTTTGAGTATATATGTATTTTTCTTAAATTTGATTGATTTGATTGTTGCATTGAATGTTGTTGAATTGAATGTGTAAAGTTGTATAATAATAAAAGTAAAGCCTGTACCCTTCCCTAACAGGTTCTCATGCACCATTATTCTGATGCTTTGAGGGAGGTTTGAGAACGCCTTATATATTCCTGCCTATGGATCTAGTATACTACTTTAGTTCTTCAGTGACTGACAACTAAGTTCCCTATGGCTTGTAGGCCCTTGGGATCCTCGGGGTGCATAAACGTATGATTTAAAGAGCTCGGCTCCCAAGTCTGGCACAGAACCACGAGATCAGAGTTTCTTTATAAGAGATCGTCCCCTTTCCCCTGGCTGAAAGAAGAGGTTGATCCGCTGGAGACTGTGGCATTAGTGTAATGAGCTCCTTTCCGCACCATTCTTGTGCAGGGAATAATGCACGCCATCAAAGTAAAATATTACTTAGTTAAGGTTTCCATTCACAATATGTCTTGTTCTTTTATACTTTTGTTTAATATACATATATATATACATGCATGGTTTGCCTAGAGGCAACTTTTAAGGTTTTTCATTTTCTTTGTATCAGAAACTAAGATTTTTTGTATTTGCTCTTCCTATTAATAACGAAGATATATTGTTCAATTATTTGGATGTTTCCACGATGGTAACATGACTTATCTATGCTGACTATTTCCAATTTTATTATTCATACTTGACTGGATTATTGGCTAATTACAATTCATTCCTACTTCTAAGACACTTAATGGAAAATGTCTCAATACCTGTGGGGGGAAAGATACTAACAGGGTAATTCATAGAATTTTGCACAAAAGTGGCGCACGCGGCTGGCGCACAGTGTCCCCGTGCGATACACTGCGCCAGCCATGTGCGAAAAAATCAATTTCATCGCACAGCGTATTCATGGATTTTAGCCTCCAAAACCAGCCGTGGCGCAGAGTGGCGCAGCGACCCTGCAGCAGCGCCAGTTACGCCCCCAAGAACGCCCTCGCGCAAGGAAAAGCCATCAAAATTCCCAATCCATCGCAAATTTCTGCGCTAACCCTGGACCAGTCCACAGGGCTGCCAAACAGCAAACGCCAAGCGGGGAACGTGTATTTCAGTGGTTCGCGGGAAGTTTCACACGCGAATGTCCTGGGTACGTGTACATCAGGGGTGCGCGTGAAGTAATACACGCAAATCCATCAGGGCACGTGTATTCCAGGGGTGCGCGGTAAGTATCACACGCAAATTCAGCAGGGTACGTGTATTTCCGGGGTGCGCGGTAAGTATCACGCGCGATTCCATCAGGGCACGTGTATTTCATGGGTGCGCGGGGAGTACTACACGTGAATTGTCCGTGTGGGTCCTCCCAGGTGTTCCCTCTACACCCTCCACGGCCCTTGCAGGCAGCCCACACCACAGGGGACTACCCTGCATCCCTGCCCATGTCCGGCAGGCAGCCCATCCACCATGGGCATGCCCCTCAGCCAACCCACAAGTCACCTTGCACCACTGATCAACAGCGCATGTCTCCCAGCACCCTCACCCCCCAGCACTGTGGGGCACCCTCCACCAGGCCCCCACCCCTGTCTCCCTGCACCCCCACTCCCCTGCATCCAGGGGCACCCTCCACCAGGCCCCCACTCATGTCTCCCAGCACCCCCACCCCCCCCGCAGTGCAGGGCACCCTCCACCAGGCCCCACTCATGTCCAACTCATGTCCCCCTGCACCCCCACCCCCCCAGCATCCAGGGGCACCCTCCACCAGGCCCCCACTCCTGTCTCCCTGCACCCCCACCCCCCAGCATCCAGGGGCACCCTCCACCAGGCCCCCACTCCTGTCTACCACCCCCCACCCCCCAGCAGTGCGATCCGCCTGGGTACGTGTATTTCAGGGGTGCGCATGTAGTCTGACATGCGAATTCATCAGGGTGCGTGTATTATGGTGTGTTTTTGAGACAAAATAGGCGGTTAAAGGGAAAGAAAAATATTGGTCTTTATTCAGATTTAACCAAATAATGCTGGTTAGCAAAAATTAAATTTCTTTTCCCAGAGTCCTTCTGGGTGTTCGTTTTGTGGAGCAAATGTTTTCTTCTGTTTTCTTGTAGGGCACGCTATAAGGACCTCTGACAATCTTCTTCCACTTAGTCCTCATACGCCCAGGTGCTTCCTGTCGTTCCGGAATCCAGGTCTGATCGGCTCTGCAAGGAGAACAAGAATGAGCACCTCTCTTCCAACTATCTGGCTCTTTATATAGGCAGGTAAGGATGGGCCAATCAGGATCTACTTCCTGTCTTGGAGCATAAAAACCCCCATAGGCCCCGCCCCCTTTTCCTGGTGAGCCACCCCCCATGTTTTTCCCTGACCCTGTTCCCCTGAATGTCCTGCTGCCGCCCAGGTAAGTGTCTGCTGTTTTGGTTGCCCCCATGTTCGGGCTATGTATCCCCGGTAATAGGACTCCCCCTGTGGGTCTGTGTCTTTGCTGAAGCGGACCGGCTTCCTCCAGTCTGTGGGACACGTGGTTGGTGTCCTGCTCGCGGTTGCAATACACGCGGACCGCGTCTCCATGCGGAGACTGGGCTTCTTCTATCTGGTGGCCGGTTGTAGTCAGCTCTTCATCGCGGCTACAGTTTCCTTCCTCCCTCCTGCTGGTCGTCAGTGCCGCTCTGACAAGGCGAGTCTTCCCCGGCTGGACGCGGCGTTCTGCTTCTCGCTCCGAGAACTTGAGGGCTTCGTTCCAGCGGGAACGGCTATCCTTCCGTCTTGCCATCAGTGTCGCTCTGGCGAGGCGGGACCTTTCCGGCTGGACACAGCTCTCTGTCTCTCGGCCCGTGTAGTCAGGGTTTTCGTCCTCGCGAGGACGTTTCGGTAACCTCGTCTCTACGGGCTGACCCATGGTCGGCTGTTCGGGGTTCTTACCAAGCACTGTTGTTGTGTTCTCCCACTCATTTAGATCCTCTGTTCGGGGTACATTGGGTTTACCTGTGTGTTCCCACCACTCGCCTATCATACAGGTCCCGTTTGATTCTTTTTCCGGTCCGTATGTCTCCCTTCCATATTCCTGGGTTGTGTGGTTCCCCATGTCTGGGTCCTTACATATGGTTTGCGTGAAGTTTCACACGCAATTGCCCTGGGTACGTGTATTCCGGGGTGCGCGGGAAGTTCCACACGTGATTCCCCTGGTGACGTGTATTTCGGGGTGCGCGGGAAGTTCCACAAGCGATTGCCCTGGTTACGTGTATTTCGGGGTGCGCGGGAAGTTCCACACACGATTGCCCTGTGTACGTGTATTTCGGGGTGCGCGGGAAGTTCCAAACGCGATTTCAGCACGGTACGTGTATTCCAAGGTGCGCGGGAAATTCCACACGCGATTGTCCGTGGTGCGTGTATTTCTGGTTGCGCGTGAAGTTTCACACACGATTTCAGCAGGGTACGTGTATTCCAAGGTGTGCGGGAAATTCCACACGCGAATCCAGCAGCCTATGTGTGTTCCGGGGGTGCCGTGGAGTCCTACACGTGAATCGGCCGTGTGGGTCCTCCCAGCTGTTCACTCTACACCCTCCACGGCCCCTGCAGGCGGTCCACACCACAGGGGACTACCTTGCACATGTCCCGCAGGCAGCCCATCCACCATGGCCATGCCCCCCAGCCAACCCACATGTCACCTTGTACCACTGCCCACCAACGCAAGTCTCCCAGCTCCCCTACCTCCCCAGCAGTGCAGGGCACCCTCCACCAGGCCCCCACTCCTGTCTCCCTGCACCCCCACCCCCCACCAGTCAGGGGCACCTGCCAGCAGGCCCCCACTCAGGTCCAACTCATGTCCCCCTGCACCCCCACCCCCCAGCACTGTGGGGCACCCTCCACCAGGCCCTCACTCATGTCCAACTCATGTCTCCCTGCACCCCCACCCCCCACCAGTGCAGGGCACTCTCCACCAGGCCCACTGAGGTCCAACTCATGTCCCCCTGAACCCCCACCCCCCCCAGCACTGTGGGGCACCCTCCACCAGGCCCCCACTCATGTCCAACTCATGTCCCCCTGCACCCCCACCCCCCAGCACTGTGGGGCACCCTTCACCAGGCCCCCACTCATGTCCAACTCATGTCTCCCTGCACCCCCACCCCCCACCAGTGCAGGGCACTCTCCACCAGGCCCACTGAGGTCCAACTCATGTCCCCCTGAACCCCCACCCCCCCCAGCACTGTGGGGCACCCTCCACCAGGCCCCCACTCATGTCCAACTCATGTCCCCCTGCACCCCCACCCCCCAGCACTGTGGGGCACCCTTCACCAGGCCCCCACTCATGTCCAACTCATGTCTCCCAGCACCCCCACCCCCCACCAGTCAGGGGCACCTGCCAGCAGGCCCCCACTCAGGTACAACTCATGTCTCCCTGCACCCCCACCCCCCACCAGTACAGGGCACTCTCCACCAGGCCCACTCAGGTCCAACTCATGTCCCCCTGCACCCCCACCCCCCAGCACTGTGGGGCACCCTCCACCAGGCCCCCACTCATGTCCAACTCATGTCCTGTAGAAAAGAGGGGGGGTACCCTTCCTAGTGGACAAGCTCAAGGCTATAGTACTTTACAGGTACAGGAGGGTGGTCCTGCCCACAAATTGATATGTAGGTCGGTCTATTAAGTGGTAGATCCAAACCTAAGGTCAAAGGTGTATTGCCTTCTCACTGAGCTAAGACAAACCAGAGAGTAGCAGACAAAGGTTTTATTTGCTAAGTATATCGATAAGTATTCAATACATAAAAGTTGAGAACAGATGTTGAAAAAAGTGCAACATACATAAATGAAAGGTTAATGCAACATATAATACCATCAATAAAAATTCATGACAAGGAACAAAAGTACAGTATTTACAACAAAGTGAACAAGGAGTACTTTATTATCAATATACATGTCAATCTTAAGCAGAGGTTTCTTTTCTATTTTCTTGCGTAATAGTGAACCAGTTGATGTGGACACACAGGTCCTTTGTGAAAAAATCCCAAGGTTAGAAATTCCTTTATGAATAACCTTGTAAATGGAAAGTTACTCAGTCAGGTATTACTTTCCAGCATAATGTGTTTCCAGGGTCCTATGGAGAATAAGATATCTTGGTGGCCAACGTGACAGAGACTGAATAAACAGGGTCTGATTCAGACGGGAACAGATGAATGTAGCAGTTCCCGGGTGGGCACGTTTCGGCGGAAGTGCATTAAGGTAGCATCCGCCTTCATTAGGGCTCCGTAGGGGCGACCCTGCAGTGGGTATAGATAGCTTGAGTGAGTAATTTTACAGGGATGCCAATAGTCATTTGGCATATGTTACAGATAGTTTGGTCTCTCATGCAGCGAGGCTGTGGCTTACCTGCCGGTGCTGTGATCCCAAAAACTTGGTATCCAAATCACCAGAGGGCAAAGATGGGGCTGGGCAAGGGAGGATACTCAAGTAGGTCCTGTTGTAAGGTGGGCTGGCCCAGGGCAGTAGTTGTGGGGTAAAGCGTTGTGCTGCACAGGGGACAAAAATGGAGGTATAGAATTACTATGGGTGTTGTATGGACCACACTACTGGCTGCAGTGGCTTGCGGGCAAGTGTCAATGCAGGGAAGAGAAAAAAAGTGCAAACAACGGTACCTGCAGGTGGACATGTGAAAGTTCACTTGGTAGTTGATGAGTAGGAGTGGTGGCGCAGAGATTCTTCATCAGCAACAAGCGTGGTTTCTGCGAGTGGTCCTAAGGGGAACCCTGGACAGGGGAAAAGAAGAGCAGCCCAGTGTGAGGTAGGGAGCCAAGTAACCGGGTCAGGGGAGGTAGGGCGTGTGGGCTACATGCGTAATTCATGTGTGGGACCTTGGAGCGGAGTACGGGGTGATGTCTACTGGCACGCACTTGGATGGTGGCTAACAATGAAGGTTAGTGCCGTTGGTGACATCGTGTATAGCTGAGATGTGGAGGGAATAGAGGCCTCCCTCTTGTACCCCTAGTGTGTTAATAGGGGAAGCCCTGGTGGCCGTGAGTGCGGAACGAAAGTTGTGGCTTGATTGATCTAGGGGCACATCAAGTCTCACACCCTGTGTGTGCTAGTAGAAGAGCAGGCATTCTGTAATTGCTGACAGAAAGCTTACCTCGCGTAGTGGCTCAAAAACGTCCAGTCGCGCGCAGTGAAACTCCCCGTCTGGCTGGAGAAAAAGCGGCCGCGAGTGCACAATGCAGGTGAATGCACGGGTGCTGGGTGCCGTTATAGAAGAATACGGCGTCCATAGCAACCGCGCGTGCGCGTGGCGTGAGGCTCTGTCGCTCTGGCCAATCCCCTGCAGACACGGAAGCAGCATCCTGCACGGGTGAGCGCGCGCATTCCCGGTTGTTTTTCTGCTTGTAACCATGGGAACTAGCAACGGCGTACAGGGTCTGCCGCTGCAAGACTGCTCATAGAGCAGTCGGGACTCATCCCACAAAGTATGTGCAGGTGAGACTCTGGTGGGGAGCTCTGGAGGGTGGGGGGGTGGGGGAGGTGGAAAGACACGGGAAGGACAGGGTAGCGTGATCGTGTGTCCCCGCACTGTGGGAAGTGGAACTGGGGAACTGGATAGGTGGTCGCACAGCACCTGGGCCAAAAACCTCATGTGCGCGGTACCGGTGCCCCAAAGTGAGTTGTGAGAGAATTACTCACATGCATGTCCATGAGTGCTGGGGGGGCCCAAGGAGGGTCACAGGTGCGCATATGTTGCTGCAGGACCACCAGGTGTAGGTGGGGGTGGTGTGTTAAGGTGCCTGGCAAGAGACATAGTGAGGTGGCATACAACAGGCTAATCATGGAATTTTGTATTTAAATACATGGCTGGAAAATCTCATTCAGGCCATGGTGGTATGTGTCCAGGCGGTGGATCCATCTGGATTCTTTTTTAAGCAGACTATGTTGTGTATCCGCCCCGCCTGTCACTTTTTCCACCACCCACCACAAGATATCATTGGGGGTGTGGTTCATCATCAGGTAGTGCTCCATCAGGGGGGCTGTCAAGTTCTTACCTCTGATTTTGGAGCGATGTTCTGAGATCCGCATGTTGACAGCCCTGGTTGTTTGGCCGATGTATCTGAGGCCGCATGGACACTCAATGCAATAGATCACATTTGAACTTTTGCAATTGAACAAATCTTTTAGGGTCCATTGTCGTGTACCAATGGAAAAGGACTTTATTTTCTTTGTAAATTTACACGCGACACAGCTGCCGCATGGGTGATGACCTTGTAGGGGTCGGAGTGTGCGGGAACTGCCGCATTTGGTATCTGGTTGGTAGAGAGAATGCACCAGGTGCTCTTTAATATTTTTAGCACGTTTAAAGGCGAACCTCAGGAGTTGTTCATCCGGCAGGTTTAGGCGTGCTATATGCCAATGTTTCTTAATGATTTGTTTCAATTGTGTCGTGTGTGCACCAAACGTGACCACGCAAGTCATGCGGGTCTCGATTGACTGGTCTTCCCATGTTGGATGGATAAGAGTATCCCAATTTGTATACCGGGCTCGTTTCATGGCCTGTGCCAGTTGTTTCTTGGGGTAGCCTCTAGCTCGCAGACGAGCAGCGAGGTCTTCCGAGTGACGTTTGTAGTCTACAATCGAGGTACAATTCCTCCGGATGCAGAGGAATTGCCCGTAAGGTAAGTTGTCTCTTGTGTGTGCTGGATGGTTGCTGGTGTAATGAAGGAGGGTATTCCTGTCCGTAGGTTTCCGGAAAAGGTCACATTGTAATGTACCCTCCTTGTGTCTGATAGTAAGGTCCAGACAATTAATCTCTGAGTTGTTATTATCAGCGGTGAATTGAATGTCCCTTTTGCGGGTATTGAGCCATGTCCAAAAGGCCATCAGTTCAACCGCAGTGCCAGTCCAAATAAATATCACATCGTCTATATAGCGATGCCAGTTGGTAATTCGCGCCTGCCATTGATTCTGGTCTGAGAAGATATGGTCATTCTCAAATTTGGCCACATACAATATCGCCAGGCTTGGTGCGAATGCCGCACCCATGGCAGTGCCTTTGGTCTGGAGATATATTGTACCATCAAAAGTGAAATTTTTTTACAAAGAGCGATCTCCATTAATTCTAGGACAAAATTGATCGGGGTCTTGTGGGGAGTGGGGTCGGCAGACATCCACTCACGGGCACACTCAATTGCATCCGCTTGGGGGATATTTGTGTACAAAGACTTAATGTCCATTGTCACCAGAAGTTGACCCTGCGGGTCAAATGGGAGGCCCTCAAATACGGAGATGGTATGTGTAGTGTCTTTTAAATACGTATGTGTTTGTGTACTGATGGGTTGGAGAACATGATCTACAAACTTGCACAGGGGCTCCAGAATTGAGCCACAACCAGATACAATCGAGCGGCCAGGTGGATTAAGGGGATCCTTATGTATCTTCGGTAGGGCATGAAAGCATGGTGTTCTCCCCAAGGGTTTGGTCAGGAAAACTGCCTCCTTATCAGAGATCCAGTCTCGTTCTTGTGCAAAGGCAACTGCATTGCTTATTTCCTGACAGAGGTCCTTCGTAGGGTCTTTGCGAAGGATCCTGTAACTGTCTCTATCATTGAGAAGTTGCAAAACCATGTCTTGATATTGTGTGTTGCTCATTATCACCAGGCCTCCTCCTTTGTCAGAGGGTTTAAGAACGATCTTTTTATTGCTCTGTAGTGATTTCAAAGCCTGTCTCTCTGCTGTACGAAGATTGTGTTTCGTTCTCAAAGTACCAGTTTTAAGACGGTCTAGGTCCTCCAATACGCATCTCTCGAATGTGAGGAGATCGTGCGGGATCTGGCCGTCAGTTGGGATAAAGGTGGAAGGTTGGTGCAGACCAGTATCATCTCTGTCAGTTTCCTCATCCAGGTTGTGTTGTTGGAAGAAGGTGCGCAGTCTCACCTTGCGGAGAAAAGTGCGCACCTCCATTTCTGTATCGTACCAATCAGTGGTGGCTGTTGGTACGAAGGAAAGTCCTTTCGATAAGACTGATAGCTCAGATTTGAAAAGTTCAAGTCCGGCTAGATTGAAGACCGGGGTTGTAAGAGAGGTACCAGAGGAGGTCAATACCTCGGTCGGCGTCGGCGTTGATTTGTTCTGCCTCTGCGGGCGGGGAAACCCCATTGTGGTTGTGCCCATTGGGGGTTGCCAAAACCTCCACCTAAAAAAGGAAAGAAAGCCGGGGGGGGGGGGGTTGAGGTGGATACGCAAAATTTGCCTGTGGTCGACCCTGTTGTCGGCCCTGTTGTGGCCTGGATTGGTCGTCTGAGGAGGACCCACTACTCGAACCTGAGAAATGGACACCCCCACGTCGATTTCTTTGTGGTCTTGTGTTAGGATTACCAACTCATGTCCCCCTGCACCCCCACCCCCCAGCACTGTGGTGCACCCTCCACCAGGCCCCCACTCCTGTCCCCCTGCACCCCCACCCCCCTGCATCCAGGGGCACCCTCCACCAGGCCCCCACTCCTGTCTCCCTGCACCCCCACCCCCCACCAGTCAAGGGCACCTGCCAGCAGGCCCCCACTCAGGTCCAACTCATGTCACCCTGCACCCCCACCCCCCAGCACTGTGGGGCACCCTTCACCAGGCCCCCACTCATGTCCAACTCATGTCTCCCAGCACCCCCACCCCCCAGCACTGTGGGGCACCCTCCACCAGGCCACACTCATGTCCAACTCATGTCCCCCTGCACCCCCACCCCCCACCAGTCAGGGGCACCTGCCAGCAGGCCCCCACACAGGTCCAACCCATGTCTCCCTGCACCCCCACCCCCCAGCAGTGCAGGGCACCCTCCACCAGGCCCCACTCATGTCCAACTCATGTCCCCGTGCACCCCACCCCCCACCTGTCAGGGGCACCTGCCAGCAGGCCCCCACTCAGGTCCAACTCCTGTCTCCCTGCACCCCCACCCCCCAGCAGTGCAGGGCACCCTCGGCCAGGCCCCACTCATGTCCAACTCCTGTCTCCCTGCACCCCCACCCCCCTGCATCCAGGGGCACCCTCCACCAGGCCCCCACTCATGTCCCCCTGCACCCCCACCCCCTGCATCCAGGGGCACCCTCCACCAGGCCCCACTCATGTCCAACTCATGTCCCCCTGCACCCCCACCCCCCACCAGTCAGGGGCACCTGCCAGCAGGCCCCCACACATGTCCCCCAGCCAACACGTCATCACAATCTAGATCCCTGGCCCTTATGGGCAGCCTCCACATGCCAAACACCCACCCAAGTATTGCATCCACCCACTTAGAAATGCCAATTACATGATACAACCCCAATGGCAAGTATGTAAATGAACACATCTCCCTCACATACACACAATGGGTGTCAGGGAATGTCAAAACCCATATCATGACATGCATGAAACCAATGAGACGATACTACACATTGAAGTATGATGAAAAAATATGTATTAAAAGCAACATAATGGAATCAAAAAGAAACAAACGAAAATGTGAATTAAAAACAAAAAGCAGCATGTCCGTAAAATAATGTAAAACCACAAATCATAATCCAAAGGAAAGGTGTCCAAAGTCACAGTTCACAAAAGTAAATCCAATGGAAAATTAAAACCAAAAACCATTGTTCAATGGGTAAAATCAAAATGAAAAAAAAAAATCCCAACAGTCAACTATATACAGATAAACAATCCAGGGTCCATGATCCCAACAGAAGAAATGAAACCTATCCAATAAGACTACCTAATAAAAAATAACTATATACAAAAATGTGGCCCATTGTCCAAAAGGTCCAAAAAATATCAAAAGCAAAGGAAACCTAACACTAACTACAGAACTATTTACAAGGGCAGCGGGCTAGTCCGACGGCTCACTTCGGGATGTTCCGGGCCAGGGCATCATCAAACTCCTGCTCAATGTCCCGGAGGCGGTCCTCCTCCATGGCCCAGAGGGTCCGCAGGGCCGAGGACATGTTCACCTCCAAATCCCTGCGGATTGCCTCGAGGCACTCGGCCCGCCTCAGGGCCCTCCGCATGGAGTACTCCACCCTGACCATCGTGAGCCGTGCCTCTTCCGCCCGCTGCCGCTCCGCATCTATGGCGTAGCCCAACCACTGCCACACGGAAGACACTTCCCGTCCTGGGTCCTCCTGCCCTCCGGCCGATGCCTCCCCCTCCGATGTCGAAGGCCCCGAGCCATCATGGCTCCCACCTCGTTGCTGCTGCTGCTGTGCCTCTGCCCGTGCCCTGGCTCCTGCTGCCTGCACATCCTCCACCGGCTGGCGTGCAGTCGTTGATGTGGCCACCCCTGCTGGACGTCCGACTCCCGACTGTGGCAGGGATGCCTCATCCACCAGCCTGGCCGCACCGTCGGTGGCAGCTCCACAGGGCACCCAGGTGACAAATGGGTGGGAAGATGGCACGGAGGACGACTGGCGCATAGGGTGTTCAGTTGAGGAGGGGGTCGGAGCAAGCTGCAGCAAATGGAGCAATCCGGTCTGGGCGACCTGTCCCAGTATGCTGACATGGTCAACGAGCCATTTGAGATGACGTGCAGTCTCCTCATGAAAAGACTGCAGGTCACCTTGCATGGCCCGTTGACGCAACGCCACACCAGTCAGGACAGGCTCAACCCGTACCTGGATAGCCACGTCCGCAGGCAGAGGAAGGCCAGTTGTTGTGAGCTCATCCCCTGCCTGAAAACGGGTCTGGACGTAGGTATCCCTGCTGGTGCAAGATGATGCAGTGACAGGATCAGGGACAGGATTGCACACAGGCACCTCCGCGGCGGCCTGTGCTGCCTCCTGTCCCTGGTCCTGCACTGCACCACTAGCACCAGTGGAATCCCCACCTCCAGACCCCGTCTCTGTCGCTTGCACGGCCTCCTCCTCCACCAAACACCCCACCAACCTGGATGACTCCGTGCCATCTTCCCCCGTTGGGCCCTGTGGGGTCCCAGCTGCCACTTCTGCTGCCGAGGAGTCCAACTCCGACCTCCGCCTCTTGGACCTCCCCCCGGCAGCTGCGGCCTGGGACGCGGCACCGGACTGCTCACTTCCCGACGAGATCACAACCTGGGAGGGGAGCCGGGCCTTGCGTCTCCGGCTGGCGGTGCGATCCCCGCCGCTGTGCTCCACAGCACCTTCTCCGCCCTCTTCATCAGTTGACGCTGCAGACAGGGAGAAATAAAACACAGGCATCAGGGCACTGTACAATGGACACATACACACATGACAGTTGTACATGAGTGGCATTGGCAAACCTCAGACATGGCATCACAATCGCCAACACACATGTCATTTCAACTCGCACACATGAGCCATACCACAGCCATATCACAACAGCCAGCACCATCCATACACATACAACAGCATGAGCAGGCAAAGGTGAGCCAGACTTCACATGCAACACAGGGAGTGCACTACACATGCACACACACCACCACACTTGCATGCATGTGTACACCTCTGCCAACTGTGGCAGTGTTCAGATTGGCATCCATGTCACATCTGCCAATCAGGCTTCCACATCCCGCTGTCACATGCATCCATGTTGCATCACTGTTGCACCCTTGTCAAATACACACACATGCACATGTACACAGTGCTGATACATGTAGCTGAAAACAACATCCATGTGTGACATCACGAACATGCCTACTTACATACACATTCATCCAAACATGTGTGCCCACACAACTGCATTTGACATGTGCAACCTGCACACTACTGGCACATCACCACACGCACAGCACACAATCATGATGCATGTACACTTACCGCTCGATTCCCGACGGGCCTGCCTCTCAAGGACCTGGACGTGGAGCGCTGGGGATATGCGTTCCAGGACCCTCATCTGATCGTCCGACAAGTGGCCCAGCGCTTCTTGACATGATGGAATAGTCGGACTGCCACCCCCTCCGTGTTGATGGCAGTCACGATGTCCGTCCAGATCCGAGTCCGTCCTTCCTTGTCGGCGCGCAAACTTCCGAAGAGGGCATCATACTGCCCCAGGACTTGCTCCACCAGGACACCAACTTCGGTGGCAGTGAAGCTGGTGCGCCTCTGCCTCTCTGGCCGGGGGTTGTCAGTGGTGCCAGATGTTGCAGTGCCCGACATGACAACCCCAGAGGCAGGAGTGGGTGGGCAACTGGATCCTGGGGCTGGTCTGGGGAGCGATGGAATCCCAGTCGGGAGTCTTCGGTTCCAGCAGGGGTGGTCACAGCAACAGCACCCCTGGCTGATATGCAGGCAGCAAATGGCAGGGCACTTGGGCAGTAGGCAATCAGGCAGCAGCAGATGGCAGGTGGGAGCATGCTCGGGGCACTGGGGGGCAGTAATTCGGCCTTCTGGGCAGGAGCGTGGTCTTCCGTGTGGTTACGCGTGGCCAGCTTGATACGGAGTGATTTGGCATGTGAAAATCCAGCACGTCTGCGTGTAATTCGAGGAAAGGGCCTTAGCGCGTAATGCGCGTCAGCACACGTACGCAAATTCATTGGCCCAAAGGCCACCAGCGCGTATGCGCGTCTGTGACGTGCGTGCGTGGACGTTTCCCTGTACACGGGTGCATGTTACACATCCAATGACTGCACGTCAGAGTGTCAGCTCGTGTAATTGGAGGATGGGGCCTTAGCACGTACACGCAGAAGTGACGCTGGACGTGTGGGCATCTTTAAAAGGTACGTGTAGAACGCCATTTCCTTGTACGTGCTTTTCATGGAGAGCGAGTGGGTGAAATCTGTACTTCTGACAGCTTTTTCTCTTCTTGTCTTTTTCCTGGGCCTGTTTCCTCAAACAGCGTTCACTTCTCCTGTTGTCCTGTCTCCTCAGACAGCATACAATTCTTCTTTTGGCGGGGGTGTTGCCAACGCGCACACGCACGTATTTTTCACGCGATATTTCCTGGCAGACGGTGAGTCGCGCACGTATTTGACATCTGTGCTTGCCCCGTGTGTTGCCTACCCTTCAGAGGTCAGTCTAGGCTGCGTGTGACACGCATACGTTCATTTTTGTGTTTCTGGGTGCCACAGCGTAGTGCAGGTTTTTTTTCCACGCACGTGGTCTAGGAGGGGTTGCGTGCACATTATCTCCCTTTTTCGGGGTGCCTGTGCGTTGCGTGACCCGTCATCTTCCCCCAGGGGTCACATACAGCCTTGCTAGAGCACTAGGGTACGAATTCCATCTAGTACCCTACCTCTTTGACCCCCAATTGCCCAGGACAATAGTTTACTGCAACTCCCATACACACAACAACATCAGTGCCATGGTTGGGAGGCGAGCACGCGGTAATGGTGGCAAAGGTGGGCGAGCCACAAGAGGTGGCCGTGGTGGATACGGTAGGGGACGTGGCCAGGACTTGCAGGGTGCCCCTAGCCCCCCATGTGTGGGTGACCAGTCAGGGACACCCATGCCCCCCCCCCTGGTTGAGGGTAACGTGGCTGACACCATCCCTGCTCAGCCCTTGTTGGACCAGCCCATTGTGGCACCAGACCTGGCACAGGGTGACTCCATGGATGACTTCCAGGTCAGCAGGTCTAGGCTACGTGTGGCGGTGCACGTTGGTGTCACCAGCCCACGTGGATCAGGGGCAGCTATGTCATCTGCTGCCCTGAGTAGGCAGGGTGGGGAGGCTGCAGGGGCAGCTGCGGCTCCATCCACCCCAGCTCTGAGTCTCCCAGCCAGGACAGTGTTGGTCCTAGTCCATCCTGCGGACGTTCCCCCTAACTACATCACACTTCAGCTAATGCCTGCACCAAGTCCCATGGTGAGTGTTCATTCCCACACTCCTAGTCCACAGTCCACCGGGGCTCCTGCCCCTAGTGTCCAGAGCGTCGTAGGACACTCAGTATCACCACCACCTTCCAAGCGGAAGAAGAAGAGTGCTCGTCCAGTACAGGCTGATGCCCCAGACACGGCTACACAGTCCGGCCCACCAAGGAAGCCCAGCTTCAATCAGGCCGAACTTGATGCACTTGTGGAGTATGTGTCCGCACATGACAGCGAAATGGTGATTACTGCAGGATGCAAGACCACACCTGCACAATGTCAGGCACACTGGCAGACCATTGAGGAACTCATTAGTGCCCTTGGATTTGTGAGGCGCACAGCTAATGATTGCTACAAGCGCTGGAATGACCTTAAGCGCAGGGCAAAGAAAAAGCTGGCCTCAAGTCATGCCGCAACTCTAGTGACTGGAGGTGGGTCTCCGGCAGAGGACATAGAACTCACTCCACATGAGTATGTTGCTGGGACCTACGTCACGGAGGAACAGATCCAAGGTGGGGGAGACCTGCCAGATTACGAGGCATTGTCCGGTGAGTGCACATGCATGTGTGTGTCATCCATGTGCATGGTGTGTGTGTGAGTGCTTCTGATTGAGTGCCAGGTGAGGGGGTGTGTGCCTGAGTGGTTTGGGTCACCCATGTGCTTCATCCAATACATTCTGCGCACCAGGATTTGGGTGTTGCAGTATCCCTTCTGGCAACGGTAGACATTCAGCCCAACCTCACGCCAGTTGCCCTTGAAGTGTCATCTTGCCACAACATAGTTGCATGTTATTCTGTGTTCATTCAGGCTGATTGTCTGCATTCCACCCCTTTCACTAGGCATTTCTCAGTCCTATTGTCACATGTGTGACATGGCTAGGGTACATGCCATCTGTGTGATGGCATGTGTCATGTATGTGTATTGGACATGCCAATCACAGGCCAATGTGTGATGGCACTGCTAGGCAGCATGCAGCAAATTTGTTGGTCTTCCATCTTGGTGTGTAACGCTCACCTGATTCCCGTAGAGGCGCCGGTCTTGACTGGGCGTATACCGTATCTGCAAAGGTGATGTGTAACACACGGCTGGCTCTTTGGGCTGGACCTCTGTGCACTGTATGTCTGACTTGAAGGGTAAGATGTCTGCAGATAGAAAATATGGGATTAAGGAACTGGGTTACTGAATGTCTCTCTCTTCTTCCCTTCCTCTTCTCCTGTAGAACCCCAAAGGTTAACGCTCTCACCTTAGGTAAGTGAACGCCGTCCTCTCCATCTGCCTCGGGGCAGGGCGCTGTAACCAGTTTCTTCACTGGATAAGGGGAGCAGGCCTCTTGACTTCAGAGGACTGCTGTCCGTCGTTTACTGCACGAACGGTAAGTTTCGAGTAATTCTAATGTCTTTAAAGTCTTTAGTAATGATGTTTCTTGTTTTGCAGGGTTCCGGCGATGGCGGATGACAGGCTGAAGTGAGTTGAAGATGGAGCCCGTGTGATGAATAGAAGCGCCTGGAAGCACGTAAGTAAGCGCTTGTTGCCTGCTTCACGATGCGCTCTAACTGTCTTTTTATTTTGCAGGTACAAGTTCGGAGCGGCTGCAGGGTGCCGGAATACCCACTGGGTTAGATGTGGAAAGGAGTAATGGCACGTGAGTATTAAAGTTCCCCAATGTCTTTAAACGCACCTTGTTTTGTCTTTCAGATGCGGGATGCAGCGCCGAAGGCCTCCGGAGCGTGCGAAGAGTTGGTAAGCTTTTGTCTTTCAGATGCCGGAATGCAGTGTGAAGACCTCCGGAGCGCACGAAGAGTAGGTAAGCCTTTGTCTTTCAGATGCCGGAATGCAGCGCGAGGCGTTGGTGACAGCCGATGGACCAGGGAAGTGAAGAGCTGTCACTGAAGACCGTAATGCTAACCTGTTCTTTCTTGTCTTTATAGGTGTTGCTGAAGACTGGATTCAGGATGGTAAGCCTTTTTCCTTAGGCCCAGGATCAGATGCAGAAGACACGATGAGCGTTCTGCTGCAGAGGATGCAGAATAACGCAAAGCAAGATTCATCCATCGGGTGTGGTTTAAATAGCCTCCTGTAGTGCTTAGGTGTCTCCTTCCACAGCCACGCCTAGGTAAGAAAAGAGTTCCTGCTTTCCAGAAGAGTTCCAGTGTTCTGAATCTAGGGAGTGGCTCCTGCCCCACCCAACAGGAAAAGTAGTTCCAAACAGAAGAGGATCAGAGGCTCAACTGGCAGGCAAGTAAGCAGCATGGTCTGCTGCAGGTAAGTCCACCCAAGCATTATGAGCCCGGCGCTTCCAGCGCTGGGACTGGGCATATTTATGAGCCTGGTGCCACTGGCGCCAGGACTGGGTCCAAAAGGTCCCAATTGGGACTGGTTGGCACTCGGAACCTGGGTTATGGATCTGCTTCCAAGGGAGTTGGGAAAACCCTGACCTTTTAGAAGCAGAGATCATGACAGGTGTCATCAATGTGTGCCATTTGCCTCCCCTTCATACGCAGTGACAGTGCATGCATGGGAGGGTCATAGTCATGTGGGACATGTGTCAATGAAGTACTGTTTCTGTTGCTTCTCAGCCCTAATTGTGTTCCATGGTGCTAATGCCTGTTCCCATTTCTTTTCTTTCATGTCTTTGCAGGGGATGACGCACTTGATACTGCTGGGGTTGTGGAGATGGTGCAGACCCAGGAGGGGTCTCAGGCCCGACCGGGCACCAGTGAGGGACGTGGTGTGGTGGTGGGTGAGAACCCACACTTGCTGCAGACAGTCATCTCAAGGGGTGTCTCTGGGTGCACCTCCCCCGAGCTCTATTCAGGTGTCGATTCGGATGATGAGACCTATGTGCCGTCGCAGGTAAGTGTTTCTGGGAGGGATTCTGTACTGTCCAACCCACCTGCACCAGGGGTAGAACCCTCAATGGGGATGTCAGTGTTGGTAGGTACGCCTTTGGTGGTTACGGATGCAGGGTCACACTCCGCTACATCTGATCCTGTTCCTGGGCCAGCAGATCAGAGGGGGAATGCAGTCCTGCAGCCTCAGGCAGTGCAGGCACAGCAAGGCGCAGTTCGCCTTGCCCCAGACAGGTTTGGTGCCCGCTGACGCGGTGGCCGTACGCCACATGGCAATACCGCATGGGAGCAATCCATATACGGTATGGCAAACCAACAGGCAGCATCAACTGAGATGATGGCTCAGGCCATGGATAGGGTGGCCACTTCCATTGTCCCCCAAGAAAGGCTAATTGAACAACTACAGCAGGCAACAGACTCCATTAGCCAGTCACACAGGAAGGACATGTTGGCGTCCAACAGGGACAGGCGGGCGGCACTGGAGACTCTGCAGGAAGCCATTTCTATTGAGTCCCAGGGCCACAGGGAAGCCCTGAGGGTGGAACTCCGTCAGCTCAGGGCAACTCTGGTTGAGCTTGAGGCTTCAGCTAACACGAGGACAGAACAGCAGCTGGAGCGGCTCACACGTACGCTCTCAGCTGAGATGCAGGCAACTAGGCAGGAGGTCCGGGCATCCCGTGAGTTGTTGCATGGGGACCTCCGCACAATTATCCTCCAGAACCAGACCTTCCACACCCGCATGCTTGCTGCCATGGAGGAACAGACTAGGGCTTTGCGTGGGCTGCCTCCCATAGTGCCACCACCTCCTGATGCAGCTGCAGAGGGTGAGGAGAGCGACAGCAGCGATTCTCCCACAATAGGGTAGCCGTGCAGGCCATGAGCCCATGGAGGTGTTTTTTTTTCGCAAGATCCACACAGGTGGGTTTGGTGTGCACCCTGTCCTCGGACCTCCTGGGTGGCCTCCCCCATCCCCCCGGGCCCATGCATGGCCATTTTAGTTTTTTGATTTTTTTTTTTTTTTTTTGATTATTGATTTTTTGGACAGTGTGTTGCCTTGTGTGGCTCCCATGGGCATACGCTGTATTGTGGCTGGGCACATGCAGGCTTGTCCTGAATCTGGGTCAGATGCTTGGGTTTGTGTGACACACACCCCTCCTGCTTCCCGTTTCCATGGGCTTGCAAAGGGTGTGCCCAAGTGATATTGACTTACACGGTGACGTTGGACTCCCATTTGATGTGTGGGCAGTCTGTAGTCAATACTGTGTATACATTCCTAGTGCATATTGTTGTTGTATTGTACACTGCATGGTGTATTGATATGTGCCTCTGCATCCATCTCATCCTCCTAATTTGCAGGTCGATTTCTCATGTCTTCACAAGGCGGTCTACTTTGGAACTGGAGTCCATGTTGTAAGCAGTGCACCTACACTTTTGCGTGGCGCTAACACTGTACAGTTGGAAGTGTTCGAAGTGCTGGCATTATCAGGTAGTGAGGCTAACAATTTTTTAAGTCCGTACTGTCATGTTTATGGTAGCTTGGAGGTTGTGTAGGTGATTAGTATTATTGGTAAGTATTTGGTAATGTGTGTTGTTGGTCCTGCATTACTGTGACCATTTCATGTGTGGCCAGTTTCCATTAGGGACACTGTAGTTGGTGACACTTGGGTCATGTTGTGGGGATTAATTTGTTTGCTCTCACATTGCATGACATGCCATGCTGTGTATTTTGCAAGTGGGTATTCGTTTTTGCAGCATGGAAGTGTGTCTTTTGATGACACTGCATTGGTGGTGTTTGTGTAGGTAGGGATGCACACATTGTGACACTTCCAAATGAACAATCTCAGGCTGCCATGGTTCTGACAGTTGACTGTCCCTTAATTCATCATAATTGTCAGATTGAGTCATCATTGATTGTCAGATGGTATGTGCCAGGGCTGTGTGCACTCCACAGGGGTGTGCTTTCTATGTGAAGTAATTAGCCACCCACTGTGTACGGGCTGCCTCACCCCGTGCCCTTTCCCCTCCCATGCGCAGCGGGCGTGCATGTGGTTGGGGATGTGGGGGCACCACCATGTCCACAGCCAGGCCCCGGCGTGTTGCAACATTGTGCAGGACACATGCTGCCACTATGATCCTGCACACTACTGGGGGAGCATATAACAGCTGCCCACCAGAACAGTCAAGGGAGCGAAAGCGTGACTTGAGCACTCCGAATGTGCGCTCCACTATGCCCCGTGTTGCAATATGGGCTGTGTTGTATCTTACCTCGGGAGCCGTGATGGGGTTCCAAATTGGCGTCATCATGTGTGTGCTCAGAGGGTAGGCACTGTCCCCTGGGGAGTTGGTGATGGGGATCATTAGTGGGGTATTGGCATTACTCTGTATCTGTCATGCATGCGTGTGCTGTGGCATTTCTACTCACCAAGCAGCCATGCATCGTCATGCCGCCCAGCTTCCATGTCCCAGTTTAGGGTTGACATCCTGTAAATTAAGCTGTCGTGGGTGGACCCTGGATAGTTGGCATATACTGAGGTGATGATTCCCTTGGCATCACATACTACCTGGACGTTGATGGAATGCCAGTGCTTGCGGTTTCTATAGATGTGCTCAGATGCCCTGGGGGGACGTAGAGCCACATGGGTGCAATCAATGGCACCTAGCACTTTGGGGAATTGTACCACCCTGTAGAAATCCTGGCTGACAGCCTGCCTTTCTGCAGGTGTTCTGGGCAGGTATATGTGCCTGCGGACTGATGGGCGTGCAGTGATGATGGCCAACACTTGGTGTAGGCACCGTGACTGCGTGGCCTGTGACACCCCCCCCCGCTATGGCACTTGTCCGCTGAAATGATCCGGTAGCCAAGAAGTGCAGTACATTGAGGACCTTCTCCAGGGGGCTGAGTGCTTGAGAGCACAGGGTGGGTGATGTGAGGCCATCCTCCCACTCACTGACCAGGTCGAGTATTATGTGTGGTGGAAACCTGTACCTCCCATACACCTGGTCATCAGGCATACCAAATAGGCTGGTTCTGGGTGTGAAGATTCTGGCCCTGACTATCCTTCTCCTCCTTCTGCGGTATCCCACGGCCACTGCTGCTAGGAACGGTATATTCATCCTGGCGTCTGAGCTTGTTTGTTGTTTGCGCACTCTTTTAAGCTGCGCGGGACGTGCGCCTGCTTCATGCTGGCGTACGTGTTTCAGGATTGGACCTTTTATTTTTTGGCGCTTTGTAGGCGACCGTGTAAATCTTCCCGCCCACCCCAGGAATACACATAACACGCTCTCCCAGGCCCAGTCGCGAGTAAATATTCCCGGCCACCCCTGGAATACACGTACCCCACTCTCACAGGCCCAGTCGCGTGTGGAACTTCACGCGCACACCGAAATACACGTACCCTGCAAATTCGCGTGTGAAACTTCCCGCGCACCCAGAAATACACGTACCCAGGGCAATCGCGTTTGGAACTTCCCGCGAACCCCGTAATACACGTACCCTGCTGGTATCGCGTGTGGAAGTTCACGCGGACCCATAATACACGTACCCTGATGGAATCGCGTGTGGGACTACCCGCGCATCCCTGGAATACACATACCCAGGCAAATCGCACGGCTGGGGGGTGGGGGTGCTGGGAGACAGGAGTGGGGGCCTGGTGGAGGGTGCCCTACAGTGCTGGGGGGTGGGGGTGCAGGGGGACATGAGTGGGGGCCTGGTGGAGGGTGCCCCTCAATGCTGGGGGGTGGGGGTGCAGGGGGACATGAGTGGGGGACTGCTGGAGGGTGCCCTGCACTGCTGGGGGGTGGGGGTGCAGGGAGACAGGAGTGGGGCCTGGTGGAGGGTTCCCCTGGATGCAGGGGGGTGGGGGTGCAGGGGGACATGAGTGGGGGCCTGGTGGAGGGCGCCCCTGGATGCAGGGGGGTGGGGGTGCAGGGGGACATGACTCTGGGCCTGGTGGAGGGTGCCCCTGGATGCAGGGTGGTGGGGGTGCAGGGGGACATGAGTGGGGGCCTGGTGGAGGGTGCCCCTGGATGCAGGGGGGTGGGGGTGCAGGGAGACAGGAGTGGGGGCCTGGTGGAGGGTGCCCTACAGTGCTGGGGGGTGGGGGTGCTGGGAGACAGGAGTGGGGGCCTGGTGGAGGGTGCCCCTGGATGCAGGGGGGTGGGGGTGCAGGGGGACATGAGTGGGGGCCTGGTGGAGGGTGCCCCTGGATGCAGGGGGGTGGGGGTGCAGGGGGACATGAGTGGGGGCCTGGTGGAGGGTGCCCCTGGATGCACACGGGTGGGGTTGCAGGGGGACATGAGTGGGGGCCTGGTGGAGGGTGCCCCTGGATGCAGGGGGTGGGGGTGCAGGGGGACAGGAATGGGGGCCTGGTGGAGGGTGCCCTACAGTGCTGGGGGGTGGGGGTGCTGGGACACAGGAGTGGGGGCCTGGTGGAGGGGGCCCCTGGATGCAGGGGGGTGGGGGTGCAGGGGGACATGAGTTGGGGCCTGGTGGAGGGTGCCCCTAGATGCAGGGTGGTGGGGGTGCAGGGGGACATGAGTGGGGGCCTGGTGGAGGGTGCCCTGCACTGCTGGGGGGTGGGGGTGCAGGGAGACAGGGGTGGGGGCCTGGTGGAGGGTGCCCTACAGTGCTGGGGTGTGGGGGTGCAGGGAGACAGGAGTGGGGGCCTGGTGGAGGGTGCCCTACAGTGCTGGGGGGTGGGGGTGCGGGGAGACATGAGTGGGGGCCTGGTGGAGGGTGCCCCTGGATGCTGGGGGGTGGGGGTGCCTGGAGACATGCGTTGGTGGGCAGTAGTGCAAGGTGACATGTGGGTTGGCTGGGGGGCATGGCCATGGTGGATGGGCTGCCTGCGGGACACGTGCAGGGGTGCAGGGTAGTCCCCTGCGGTGTGGGCCGCCTGCAGGGGCCGTGGAGGGTGTACAGGGAACAGCTGGGAGGACCCACATGGCCAATTCACGTGTGGGACTCCCCGACACCCCCGAAATACACGTAGGCTGCTGGATTCGCGTGTGGAATTTGCAGCGCACCCGGAGTACACATACCCTGCTGAAATTGCATGTGGAACTTCATGCGCACACCGAAATACACGTACCCTGCTAATTCGCGTGGGAAACTTCACGCGCACCCCGGAATACACGTGCCCAGGCCAATTGCGTGTGGAACTTCCCGCGAACCCCGTAATACACTCACACGCTATTTTTCACACAGCGGGTGTCCGTGTTTGTCGGTACCCCTTTGCACCTCATTTGTCCTAGAGGGCCACTGTATGGATCATGCATCACAGCTGTATATGGGTGCTTTTTGTTAGCGCACATTTTGGCGCACATTTATTTCAGGCGCAGGGACACTACCGCCTGCTTTCTTGTGGCATACTTGTTTGGCCCTGTGCGCGTCTTTGACCGTGCGCTGGTTTGCCCTATTCGATTCCATGAATGCGAGTTGTAGGCGAGCGTGTGGGCGTTCCGCGCACTTTCCTCCTGTACTTCCCCCGTGACGCCCATATTTTCACGCGTTGTTCCCCATTCCGAGTGTTACGCCCCGTGTTCCGCCTACTTTTGTAATGTGCGCCGCGCTATGTGCGATTTCGCAGCGGCCGTGGCGCACGCCGTTGGATGACCTGTGCGCCGGCGTGCGCCGCGCACATTTTCAGCGCACATCCAATATTTTTCTCGCGCACGGACTTCCATGAATCGATGTGCGCTGCTTTCCCTGCGATTTTCGCAGTTGCACTGCGATTTTCGCACTTTTACTGCAAATCGCACGTTTTGGCACCTCTGCGCCGGAATTTTCGGCGCACATTAATTCCATGAATCGGCCTGTAAGTTTCTTAAAAAGGCTCATGTTTCTTTCTGTTATACTACATAAGATTGTTAGTATAATAAAGTAGGAAGGTCTATATAGCTTCATTGCTAGTGCCCAGAGACTTTGGGCCTCATTACACGGACGGCGGTGAGGGTTAACGGTCACCGTTAATGGCAACGGTGACTGTTAACCCTTACCGCCGTACTACGAGGTCCCTTAGCGGGTTGGTGCTTTCACGCCTGCTTTTTGCAGGCGTTAAAAACCAACCCGCTAAGGGACCTCGGAGCTAATTACGGCACCGCAAAATTGCGGTGCCGTAATTAGCGCCTTCCCCATTCCCATAGAGCCCTATGGGGCAGAAATGGGAATGGGGAAGGGCAATGGCGGAAGGGGGATTTACAGCCCCACCGACCTTGGAATGGGGCGGTAAATCCCCTTACCGCCAAGGCGGTGCCGGTAATTTACCGGCATGGTCCAGGGTGCTAATAGCACCCTGGATCACCGCCTTCCGTGTAATGAGGCCCTTTGTTTTCTCCTTTTCAGTTTTCAGAACCTGTCGAGATGTTACAGAGTTTGGAGGAGACGCTGGGTCTTTCTATTGGATGTTTTGATTCTCATCTCCTGGAAACTGTTTTTCATTAAAGGAATTACTTTCCGAGCACTAAAAGAAGGAGGAAGAGAGGCTGATTGCAGGGGGTTGTATAGGCTTGGACCTGTGCTGATTTGCTGTTATGGGTGTCATGACCCTGGCTCTCTGGGGAGCTCTATTTATGTTCTCATTAGGAAATTATTAATGGTACTCTTAACAAAGTTTTTTACAGTGTATTTTTTCTTTGCTGCTGGAGGAGTAGATAAAGAAGATTAATGCATAATACTCGCCTCTGTGTCTTTAATAGAATCTAAATCCCCACTCACGTTAGTGAGGGGGATTAAGCCACTGTCACTCTTTCAGGAGTGGGATACACAGTGCTTGTTGACTCACACAGAAGGCGTGTGGGTGGGGGAGGGAGGGATGGGCTGTCACAGAGTAAAGGCCGCCGCTGGCCACATCCTGCAGCAGCAGAGGTGCTGTCTGTCCGGTGGGGCTTGACTTCCATTTCTCTGTCCTCTCTGTCATCTGCTGGAGAATTATTTTACGCCTTCAAGTAATGGAACTTCGCACTTCACTGCTCCTCTGCACCTTGGCTGGTAAGTCACTTACCTTCTACAGCGCCAATCTCTGAGAGAACAGAATCTAGGCGCTTAGCAATGTCTCAGGGCCCTACAGTGAAAATCACAAGAGTGTGGGAGGGGGCGAGGCAGAGGTGTCCCTAGGTTGGTGCTGGGTGGGTAGGGGGTTATAACCCTGGGCCTTTTAGCTGTAGCCATGGATAGAAGCTCAGGGGCTACAACCAGTGTGCGGGCAGTGTTGAAACCTTAGCACCCAGCTGTGCTCCAAACAGAAATAACACACACACAATCACAGTACAGAAATCAAGCCTGCAGGGGCGAGTTCATGCCATATGCATGCCTGCCACTGGGATGGAGTGGGGCCCAGGGTCGGACTGGCCCTTTCGGTCTTTCGGCCCGTGGCCGAACGACTTTGGGGTCCCCTGGGGCCGGTTTTCCAGCAGCCACCTCTGGGCCGTTTCTTTTTTTTTAAAAATGTCTTTTTTTTTTTATTGGCAGGCCGGGCCAGCGGCCCCCCGGGCCCGGCCTAGTGTGTGTGTGTGTGTGCGCTGCAGTGTGCCGAGCCGCGGCGTCGTGAGTATTCGCGGCCTGCGGCCAAATCAGGGGATGGCCGGATGGGGGGGGGGGCCGGGGCTGGAGGAGTGAGTCGCCTCGCCTGCCCTGGGCTGGGCGAGCCAGCCAGTCAGTGGAGGGCGGGAGGCGGGAGGCGGGAGCCAGGAGGGGGAGTGAGAGTCTGCTCTGCTCTGCACAATCATCATAGCAAGGTAACACTAGTCAGTTACCTTGCTTTGATGATTGCATCTGCATCATGCATGCATCATAATTTATGATGCATGCAGATGCAGATGCATGTGCATAATTCACAGGCCGGTGGGCCTGGGGCCTGGCCAGGCCGGCGGCATGCCGCCGCCCGCCCAGTGCCACTGCAGGGGGCCGGTGCGCCTGCCGTCAGCTCACGAGCCTCTGGCCTGCGGCTGCGGCGGGCGCGGCCACAGAGAGAACAACTTGTTTAGTTGTTTAATCTGTGGTGGGACTCGGGAGCCGGAGGGAGGCAGGCTGAAGCAATTGCAAACACAAAGCAATTGTAACACCTGCCTCCCTCCTCCCCTCCGAGTCCTCCTGACCCTGGGGGGTGCAGCCTGCCTGCAGGCTGACTGAGGGCTCTGCTGAGCTGGGGTCGAGCCTGGCACTGTAAAACACAGTGACACATTTCACACTTGCTTTCAACTTTGCTGCAGGAAGTAAGTAACACTTCTTTGCAAAGTTGAAAGCAACTGTCTTCAAATTGTGCGCCTGGGGGCTGGCTGGCCTGGGCCCCCGGCCGCCGGCGCCGTGGACGGATCGGACCCATTGACCCAATGAAAATTCGGCTGGGCAGGCAGTGCCTGCCCACCCAATTTGCCGCCAAATCGGCGAAATCACCAATGCATACATTATGCTACTGGCTGGGCTGCTGCTATATGAGCCCCAGTGCCCCACAAGCACACACCGTCTGCAGTGGACCTCGAGACCGACAGTGACAGGACAGGAGGACCACAGCAGCACTGAGGCGGCCGGCCAGCAGACAGACAGTGGAGTGCCCAGTGCCAGTGCCGGCCAGACAGACAGCAGGCAGCAGCCCAGCCAACAGCCAGCCAACTGAGGTAAGGACTGGACTGGAGTGGGACTACTGTGAGCATTGAGCAACGTAAACATTAGGGCAGAGTCTAACAAGTGCCTGTGTGTCTCAGCCACACCGTCCCTTTTCAGGGGCTTTCCCTGCCATGCCATGCCATGTGAGTGTGCCTGGGGTGGGGGTGGGGGGTGCATGCAGGTCTGCTGTGAAGTGATATCCATTTCATACAAGAATGGATCACCATATGTATCATTAATATCAGCGCATATGGGCCAATTTACCAAATTACTGTGAATGCAAGCAGACGTCCAAGGCCAAATGATAATGTTGTGTTATTATATAGCACTTACTTGTAAGAGCTTCATATAGACCAAATATACCTACAAAGTCACCCAACCTGTGTTGGTACTCACTTATCAACCTCAGGAGGATAAAAGGCTGAGTTGACCTGACCTCTCTCTCTTGGAGCTGAACCTGCAACCTGCAGAGCACACGCACATTGCAGCAGTGAGCGCTGAACCCAGTGAGTTATTTTACCGGCTATAGCTATCAGAAAACTAGCCACTTAAGAAACACAGAGCCACGCCGTTAATGACCCTGGCAACTGCTCAATTATTGGTGCAGAACCGCGATGCTTCAAGGGGATATCACTGCTCTACTTTGTTTCTTCAAAACGTTTCTCAGAGCCTAAATACTGAAGAGCTAAGTGCCTGACCACTAATCTCATTTTAATGAGGGGGGCATGGAGGACAGAGCGCCTTGCTGATGGCTTGCAGTTGTTTAGCATTGACTCTGCGAGCACCGGATAGGCAGGGGTGCAATTTAAGTGCAAGCACTCAACGACATTCATTTAGCCTAGCGGTTGAATTTAGTAGCTATGGCCGCTGACTGGCGCCTCATTAGGCAATGTTAAGGGCACAGCAGCGTGCAACCAGTTAATCTGTAAAGCAGTACGTTTTCTGCCACCCGTTAGTCTGCCATTCTGGTTGAGGCTTTGCGGGCAGAGTTTGCAAGTACATCCACCAGCTATAGACGGATCGAGATTGTAGCCTGTCTGAAACATTGGAATGTATAGGGCGTCACATGACCTGGGCCAAATAAACAGAAAGAAGCATGTGATATGCAGCCGCTGACGTGCCAACGGGCTGCGACCCGATTACAAATGCATGCCGATGTGCCCCGTTCCAGGCGGAGATGCTAGTCCAGTGGTTAAGTTAACTTTGAATTTTGGGTCTTTTAGTCCTGGGTTTATAATGAAGAAATCAGGGACTCTCAGCCACATGGTGCTGACCACAGCCCAGAAGCCCCAATTGTAAATTAGGGGTAGCAAGGGAGACCACAGGGGTAGCAAGGGAGGCTTCAGGGGTCACCAGGCAGACCCCTGGCAACCCCTACATGAGTTGACATCCCTGCCAGATGTGGTTTGATTTACAAATACGCGTTTCATAAAATGTGTATGCAATGATCACCATATGTGCAGTGAGATACATAATTGTGTCGGCTGACGCCTCACGTTCGGTTTAGCTATATTTTATTTTATTTTGCACAATGTTTAATTCCAGTGTCCTCCATAATACAAATAGAGTTCGGTTGTGCCGTTGACCAGGGCAATGATGTGTATTATTACATAGCACTTCATGCCGGACACCTCCCTGCTAAGGTGAGAGGCACTGCTGCTGCCCACTTGCTGCCTCTGATCCTCTGATCCTGGGTTTACCGTGCAGGTCTGCTGTGCCAGTGATGCGCACACACACTCGGCACTCGCACATCCCGCAGACCCATCCCTCTTCATTACCCTCGTGCCACGGAGATTAATGCATAATAGCGGCCTCCGGTTTGGACACAGAGAATCAAAGCAATTGGAGAACCAATTCATGACTTCCAACATGTTGGTCAATGGTCAGTTGCCAATCCCTGGAAAAATGGCACTCTAGTAGGCCACTAGCACTCCCTAAAAGATGTGCATCTACGCTGTTTAATAATTATTAGATACTGATGTGCATTATGACAGACAGTGCAGAAAGGCAACTAACCTCTCTGTGGCACCAAAGGCAAACGTTATCATGCGATCACATGGATCCCATTAACTCAGTAGAACAAGACATAACACAGGTTTCTGATTGGCTTATGAATCCCAAATGCAGGAATGATGTGATGCACCCCCGCTTGAGCAGCTCGTACTGCCCCAGTGTGGTGTGGTCGTGCGGCTGCATATGCTTGCTGGGTGCCAGCTCCAAGCAACTTGTTTTTCAAACACATTGCAACGCATAACGCCCAGATCTATAGCTTAATATTTAGCCTGGGATTCGCAAACCTTTCTTTAGTCACCATTCCATTATATGTGTAGGCGTAAGCAGCGCATTCCTTTCAATGGTGCATGACGTTACCTGAAGTGCCGGATGGGGCTCCCCCAGACCCTTGGGCTCGCCCCATACTCTGAGCCCCCTTTCTCAAACCCTTTCCTTCCCTCGGTTCACGCGTGTATACCTTCTGTAGACAGTAGACCCCTGCAGCCTGACACGGGGTGGTACCTCTACCCCAGGGGCTCTCCCCGACACCGGAGCCCCCCTTTCCTCCTTGTTCCCTTCCCCCTCTCTCTCTATTACCCTCTCACCGAACAAACGAGTCGAATCTTCCCGAGTCGGGTAATTCCCCAGTCCTGGTCCCAATTCCAGCTCAAGTCTTTCCATCTTTCCTTCTTCTTTGACCAAAGGCTTTCTGTCCATTTGTTTTAAAATGTTCAATATTCTTCCTTTTCTCTCATCAAATGTTACTCAGTTTCCTCTGCACACCTGCCTTTTATAGTTTCCATCGTCTTTTAATTTCTCTCTCTTCAGACTCACCTTTTTTTGTCCTTAAGCTATCTTGCAAACTTCTGTTTCCGTTTATTTTTCGAATTTTACCTTCTCTTTTGTGTTAATATTTATCAATTTCAAACTATTTTCCTACCCTGCTAAGTCACCAAGTGTTTGTTTCTGATTTCATTTTCCTTTCATTGTGTATATCCCTACTCCATAGTCCAAACTTATTTTTCTTTAGACCCCACCCTTACTGTACACTTCCTCTGCCTGCATACACCCACTCTCTTTTTGCCTCCTGCCTGAGTACCAAAAGCATACCTGTGTTCTTCCCCAGCCCCCACCAGGGCCCATCAATCGCTCTTTTTGCACTTGTTTGCCCATCTAGAACCTACCCTCCTCCCTAGGCTGCATCTCAGGTTCTGCCCTTATTGGCCTGCCTTGCCCCAGCCCAACTCCCCAGGCTCCATCTCTCCTCCTGCCCTTGTTGGTCTCTCTCGTGCCCCAGGGCAGGCTCTATCTCTGTACACCTCAAATGTTGTGTATGTTTGTGTGTGTCCAGCATGGACTCTGCTATGTTTACACTCTGTTTCCATCATGTGACAAGCTGTTTCTGTAATTCTGCGCCACATTGTAAGTTTGGCGGTATCAACTATGGTAATACCGCTCAACTGAATTCCTCTTACTGCATGCGGCTACGATAATACTACAACTGATTTAGGGTTGGTGCAGTACAAGTTATTGCCCGCTTTTGAGGCCAATTGAACTGCATTGGGGACATGTGGTAATACTGCATGGGGCAAGACCTCCATTGAAGATGAGGCAACAGGCAGGCAGCATATGCATGGGCTGCAAAGGCCATTATTGTGTGTTTCGGCAAGATTGGCGCTACTCTGGAATGCCACCTGTTACCACCATACTCATAGTGAGGCCGACAGTGGCAGACTGGCCCATAAGGAACTTGGGAACACTCCAGAGGGGCCTATGCCTCTGGGGACATGTCTGGGGCTGATCCAGTTACAAGCTTTATTTTTCCACCATCCGACAAGTATGTCATAATTTTTTCACTGGTCTATTGCAAGACTGAGCTCAGCTGTTCTTGGTGAGGGCAGCAGTCAGAATTAGGTGGCACAGCCATGGGCCAATGTATTGCCCTACTGCCATGCTTTCATGCTTAGTCTCCCTACCTTTCCGCATCAGTTTCCAGTGTTACATGCCTTTCGAAACGGAGCCTATAGTATGGACATTGTGAGCTAAGGGGGGTGGGGTGGGGCTGGGCATGTTGAAGGCTATAGCTGTACCAGTTCCGGTGATGAGTGCGAGGAGTTTGGGTTGTAAAAGCTACTGGACGTGAGCAGTAGCTCGCTGTCCCTGTTAATGGAAATGGTGTTACCTTGCGCTATCTATTGCCTGACATATGTGGGAATTTGCTCCTCTACCTGTTGCTAAATGGGTGCAGACACGTTCACAGAGAATGATCAGGAGCCGATTGTGTTTGAACTAGCTTTACCATAGCTGGGAGCAGGCTGTACCAGTTATGCTGTACGGCTCCTTGGGCATCAGAGCTGGTTGTATTTGTTGGGCAATGTGGGCATGAGCGAAATGTAACCGTATCCGTTTTGGAAGCTGGCTGTACCTGTTCATTGGCATGAATAGTTAGGTAAAGAGTATTGCATGCTGCTACATTGCTCTCAAAGCATTTAGGCTTCCTTGATAGAGATGGATTGTGGCCCTGCCCATGGTAAAACATGACTTTTTTTCTGTGGGTAGGGGTTGCAACTGGGGGAAAAGATGAGGGAAAAAGTGTCAGTACTGAAAAGTCAGTTGAGCTGGGAGCAGTCTCGGACTGGCCTGTAGGACTATAGGCCCAGGGCCAACCAAAAACACAAAATGCTGGTGTGGGACCGTTTTATTGGCCAAAGTGGGACCCTTGTTGGCCCATGTGGGCCAGTTTGATGAGTTAATTCACACTGCGACTAGTAGTTTTGACCAGTGTTGCTTGCTGAATAAATATTCTTTAAAATATACAATTTGCATGTCACTTTATCAAAAAGCTCCGCCTGGGTACTATTCAAACAGTATCACAAAAGGAATGAAAAGCCATTTGCAACTGCGGGCCACTTTATCTTTGGTGCCTGAGATAATTGCATGGCCCAGTCTGACCCCGGATGATAGCTAGCCTTTGTTGCTGACTGTGTGCAGTTCGGAAGCACCCCACAGTGTCTTTGTCGAGGGCATAGGGGCATTGGTATCCCGAAAGGGGCCACTTTTTTTGAGGCGAGGGGTGGGCCACTTTTTTGAGGCGAGGGGTGGGCCACTTTTTTTTTGTTGTCCGGGCCTATTTCTTGTCCCAGTCCGACCCTGGTGGGGCCTAGAGACAGCGGGTGTGTCCTCTCCACCCCGAGGCGTCTCCCTCGCAGGGTGTCTCTGACCTCTGTGGTTGCATTTCCGGGGCAAGGGCACTGTATGCAGATAACCCGAAAGAGGGGCACAGACATGCAGATGCTGGACGTGGTGGCAAAATAGCAGCAAGTGGCCACGGTGACGACACGGATGACATCAAGGAGTTCATTCAGAGTATGCAATACCGGGCAATGTTGGCTTACAGGCACTCCTAATAATCCGGCAATGAACAGAGGCAGGGGAGGAAAACATTTTTTCCAAATAGGGGTCGGGGGTGGGGGGGTGGGTGGGAGGGTGTGAAGAGATGTGGTGAGATCTGAAGCCAGTCTGCCTGACTCAGACCCCAGTGGGCTGCACATCACACAGAGCCTGGGGGGCTGCCTGGGGGGCTCTCTCAAGAGAACTTTGAAAAAACACTGGCAGGCACTTTGAGTGCAAAGTTTGATGGTAAGCCTTTATTAATGCAAGCTCAAAGAGTTCCCAGTAGGATGTGTTTTGGGCAGGGAGGGGCAGGAACTGGGTGGGAATGGCCATAGGGATTAGCATGGCCATGGGAAGTCAATGGGTGGGTAAATATCCAAATGCCACCTTCAAGTTCAATGTGTTCCTGCTCATATGCCATTTCTCCATAGCTATCCTCTAACACAATCATTGCGGGTTTCAGGTAGCGCTAAAGCACCACCTAATAGCCAACCTTTGCCTTTTCTAGTGTAATGGACTACAACTCATAGGATCCCTCACCATTGACTATGCTGGTTAGGGCGAATGGGATTTGTAGTGCAAAACGTCTGCATAGCCAAAGGTTGCAGACCACTGAACTACATCATCAATGGAGAACGCTTGCCCACTGTAACCTCCATTAATGCCATTATGGTCAAAAGACATGCAAGGTCTCTTTTGACACCCTTCTGGTGTTGATAAAACGGCGCAACTTGTTAGTGTGAGTCCATGTCGGGAGATGGGTAGCACTCCAGGGGTAACCCATTCCTTGTGTGGGACCAAGGGAGGCGTGTGTTCTGCGGATGCGCTCCCTGCATACTTCTACAGTCTCATGTGATGGTCTTTGGGGTCTGGGATAGGGAGGCAGATCCTGTGTAGGTGTGCATGGAATGCATGTCTTTGGTCTAAGGGAACTGTTGTCTGGAAAGGGCGTGGGGTTCACCTAATTTCTGCTGTTTCTCAGCCAACACCTCCTGTGAGCTCAGTCACCAGTCAAAGTCTTGCTAGTTCAGCTCAATGTTCTGGGGTCTTCTGAAGAGCAGGGGAGTGGTGGGCCCTCAGTGAGATTTTCCTCACATTCCAGAGAACGGAGCCCAACAAATGGGGGACCTGGGCCCTTGGTTTTGTCACGCTAACGTCTGTGTCTTGGCTGATCCCAACTTCCTGGTTTGCACGTGTTGGGGGAATCTGGTTTTGCATGATGCATGGTCCAAGTTCCGGTGGGTCTTGTGTGTTCATGCCGTTTCATGTTTAGGAACAGTCTGGACTCCTGATGTTCCACTAGTTTCCACTGGGAGATATAAGTGACCGATTGTATCACACAACCATTGTCCCTGCCCTGACCCCGACAATTACAAAGAAGTATGGGTTGATCTGGCCAGGGATGGGGGTTGCATTTATATGACATGCACACCTGAGGAGCATGCGTGCGCGAGCAGGAGAAAGCTCGAGACGTGTGTGTAGGTCCTGGATGCCGATAAAGGGAACACCTGCCTATGAGGAAGCAGTGAGACAAGAAGATGAGCGCTAATATGGAGAAAAATTCATTACTGTAGAAGTAACAAAAGGGGGGAAGGGTGGAATGTTGGGATGCAAAAGAATCCGTCCCACCCCCTGAGGCGCTTTGGTGTGAGGCTTACCCATATGAAATCGTGTACTGTACAAGTAGGGAGAGGACCGTGCTATGAAACTCGGCGCAAATATAATATAGCGCAAACAAAAGATGCATAACCCTAGTGTGCGCATAGAAAGAAACACCATTTTGTAATTCTGGTGGATGCATAGTCTTGCATGCCAGCGCAGCACAACTCTTAGCTCCATGAAAGGACTCGACTAGGCCCAGATCATTAAGATAGGATGGGTCGGCATAACCAGTTCTCAGGGAAGCTTCCCACTTGCCCCTCCATTGTTGCAATTACTTAGTATCTATGGAAGGAATGCGCCCTGCAAGGCCGTGAGACACCAGGCTCCTCACAGTGCCCATTCATCACAGCCAGGCTGCCACCAGGCCTCTAACCCCCATCCAGCCTACCAAGAGCCATGGCCCACACCACCGTCCCGACCCCCACCCCTCCTGCATTCTAAGATAGTGAACAACCCCAGCCCAGATCGTAAACCTACTGGCCATAAAAGATCTAAGCATGAGCAACTGTTTCACCTCTTCCCATAAATACATATTTTGTACCATGAGCTTCAGGGAGGAATACATTATAGATCAAAATGAGGTTGGAAGCCTTGGGTGCGAGAGGAGTGGTATCAACAAAGCACAGCATGTGTGGGTCAGCGTGAATGTATTTCTTCCTCCCTTCGCCCTGGCACCAGTCCCCGAGCCTCCCAGGTGCATGCTACAGTGATGGAGTAGTAGGCTTAGCGTAGAATCACAGTTTTTACAATGTAATTTATGACAGACCAGACCTTCACTCCATGGAGAGATGAGCCCAGCTGATCCACATGGGGGCTGACAGTCAGCGGAGAAAGTGACCCAATGGTAGCCTGGCATCCCGTATGGAGCAGGTTCTTGTATAGGGCCTCACAAACCCGGCTTGCAAATTTCGACTGGTATGTAATGACGTCACTGATGATGCTGTGTGCCCTTATAACAGATTGTTTATGCAGACCCTGGCAGAACATTCTGGAGTCCTTTGCTGATATTTTGTATTATGTACAATTAAGCCTTGTTATCCTTCAAGCTATCTCCTGGCGTATATCTCTAGAGCGTTGTATTCACTCCGGTGTGAGCATATACAGGGACTTGCTTTCATTGGTCAGTTGTACAGAACGTCTGTGCGCGGCAGATTCCTGGCAGATGGAAACATTCATCACTCTGTTCTCTGTACTCGAAGAGTATGCATATGGTATACACAAGGAGCATAGCTCTCCTTCTGTGCACAGATACATGATATCATCGAGAAAACATCTGCCTTGTGATGTTACATACAAACATGTTTTGAAATACTGCTGATGAAGTGGCAATGTCAGTTAAATATCAAACAGGAGGACACAAGAAGTGTGATTTATGTGCCCCACACCTGTGCGCATAATAGCATTTTATGAGCTCCAGGGAGCTTAAATTCCATGCAGATTCAATATTTGGTCTCTCTTCTGAGAATAATAAGAGATCATTAACACTGTGCTACTGAATTCACCACAACCCTATGTATGCGTCCTGGTACATTCAAATGTAAAGTCTAGTTGCAATGCTGCTAGGTTTTAGGGCCTCATGTGAAGCATAGTAGTAGGCACTTTGCAAAGAACAGTCAGTACAGTCCTTCTAAAACAGAGTCCTTGCTGAGAAGTGCAATGCTGTTATTACATCTATATTAGTCCCACTGAGAAGGGAATTCACTGTAATACAATATAACATTCTTTTATAACATGCTTAATACTGGAGACCAGTCTCAAAGCCCAAGACCGGGACTCAACCCTTTTTTGCTCTGCGTTGTCCTGCTTCCAAGACAAACCTGTTGCCCCTGAGCTATCCTCCCGCCCCAGAGTGCAGGTGTAAAATGTATTATCTTTTCAGCCCTCTACTGTGACAATGTTGGTGGATATATAATCAAAACACTAGAGAGTTCATTTACACATAAAACATTGCAGCCTTTCTGAAAATTGTGACCACATTACAAAATGGATGGCGTTGGGATCAGAAGTTGAAGCCTAAGTCATCGAGGATGGAATTTTAAACTGATTTACAAAAGAAGGAGTGAAAGAGAAGATGCTCACACAGACACACATAGGTGCACTCATTGCCACACATGAATCCTTCTCCTCCACTGTGGTAAGGCTGAGCATTGGCACACAACACATTTAGCAGAAGATGGCTTTATTCAGTGTTCTGGAAGGGTAGAGGTTTGATCCAAACGCCTACAGGAACCAGTGGACTATCTCTAACAAATAAGCATTGTCCTAGAAAAGCAAGGTCAGGGATGAGACAACGCTAACTGGGGCTTTTCTCCAGGTGTTCTGCACCCCCAAAGATGAATGACTAAGAAATCAAGTTCTAAACTTTGATTCAAGAGTCCTTTATTGCATAGTGGAGACCCTAGACAACAAGTAATGTCCAACAAGTTAGTGAACACTAAGTTCCAAATCCTAATTTTAGCAAGTCCTTAGCCTCCCACCCTGTTCTGAAATGTCCACCCTAATCTCACACAACAAAACAGAAACGCTCTGCTGGGCAAGCTCTCCCAGGGGTTACTCATAATCTGGACGCTTCTTCCGTCTCTCTGCTCTCATGATGACTCAAGATCTCTCCAAGGTTTCTACTTTGCTTTTTTCAGGCTTCACCTCGGTCATGTAGCATTCAATTCAGATCTCTCTTATTATGATGGTAAGTATTGAGCACAGACCTAGCTTTGAGATGCAACAGCGACCTGTTACCCTCTGGCCATCCTCCTTGGGCCCTCACCATCCTGTGAGGCCAAAAACCTTGGGGTCATCTTTGACTCCTCTCTCCTTCACCTCTCCCATCCTGGACCTTGCCAAGAAGGCCCACTTCCAGCTTCACCTCCTTCAAGACATTCTCCCTTTTCTCACCTTCCCCCAGAAGCTCAATGTCTCTAGAGCCTTGGTACTCTCTGGGCTGGACTACTGCAACAGCCTCTTTCTCAACCTTCCCCTTTCCTCCCGATGTCCCCTTCAGTTAATCCAGAATAGGGCCTGCAAGACTTATCCCTGGTCTCAAGCCCAGGGACTGTATCACTCAAGCCCTAACATCTCTCCACTGGCTCCCGGTGGCCCACGAGAATCAAATTCAAGACCCTCTGCGTCACCCACAAGGCTTTCTAGGGCCTGGAACCACACTATCTCCAACTTTCTCTCCCTAACTACTGCCCTGCTATTGCACTCTGCTCCTCTAACTCCAACTATATGCTTGTCAAACGCTTCTCCAAATAGAGAGGGTGGCAGATCTCCCTCTTCAGCTGCTGCCTCTCTTTGGAACACCCTCCCTGTCCCTCTCAAAATTGAACCGGACCTCCTTAAGTTCCGGAAGCTCCTCAAAACGCTGCTCTTCTCTACCTCTTTCCATCTCTCCCTTTCCTGCTAATCACCCCACTGCCACTGAGCTTGGCGCCCTGGTCCTTCATGTACCTCACAGGTTACCAGGCCTCTACCCAGTCAACACCAGCACCCTCCTCCCTCAGCACTGCCCTTGCGGACCCACTACCTGGCGGCCATGCATCCGCACCCTTCGGATTCCTATACCCTAGCACTTAGCCAGTGACCTTCCACCCTGGTACCCCTTGGCACTTCCCTCCTGGGCTCCCATTAGCACATCCCCATTGCTCACCCCCCCACCCCCACTCCTGCACTTCTCTTCACTGCACTTGCACGTCCGAAAGCCACAAGGCCTAGTAGGACCGCAATTGTATATTACTGTTGTTGCCACTGTTATTTACTCCTCTTCATCCCTCCCCACCTTTGCCTTGTAGCACCTGGAAACACTACTTTGTTGTATAGGTGCTTAACACATGCTCAATGAATAAACAACAACAGAACAGATATGCAGAGGGGGGTAGGATACAGAGGGGCACAGAGGAGGGGTACAGCTGTACAGAGGGGCGGGGCGGACGGCGTCTAGCGAGTCAGGTGGGGCGATGTGATGGCCTAGGTGTTGAGGAGGAGAGACTCCTTGAAGAGGGGGGTCTTGAGTTATTTTCTGAATTGTAGGAGCGCGGGGGCGAGTCTGATGCCGACAGGGAGGAGGTTCCATCAAGTTGGGGCGTAGGCAGAGAAGGCTTGTTTTGTGGTCCTTTCCTTTTTGCAGCGGCGGATTTCAAGTCTGCACGCATCCTGGCTTCTGGTGGTGGGTTGTCCGCCAGAGATGCTGAGTTTCTCAGCGAGGTAGCTGGGTGACTTTAGGGCGACTGCCTTATAGATGCTGCAGCAAGACTTGAAGGTGATTTTGTGTGTGCAGTGGGAGCCAGTGAAGCTCAATGAGGGCTGGGGTGATGTGGTTGTAGCTACGTAGACCCTTGATGAGGCGTGTGGCCGCGTGTAGGACACTTCTATGGGGCACAAGGGAGAACAATGGGAGGCCTTTTAAGAGTGCATTACCCCCATCCAGGTGGGGTAGGACCCGTGCTTGAACAGTGAATCTAAAGCTGTATGGAAGGAGGAAGGGATTGACTTTCGGCAGGAGGGAGAGCTGATACCAAGATGTCTGAGTTTTCTTAGCAATGTGTGTCTTGAAGACAAGGTCTTTGTCGATGTGGAACAGGGACTTGGCGCCAGAGGTGATCTCGGGTGCGAAGCCCTCAAGGTTCCTGGTTGGTAGCCAGGTCTGTATGTCTGGGTGTTTGGTGTTGTTGGTGAAGAGTTTGAATTCAGTCTTGGAGGGGTTGAGCTTCAAGTATGCACTGGGCATCCAAGAATGGATCAGGAAGAGGCAGGTTTTTTAGCCTGTGGATGTCCTTGATGGAGGCGCACCGGCGAAGTCCCGGTCTAAGTCCCGCTTTGCCGCTCGAGGATACTGACTCTGCTGCTACTGCTTTGCTACTGCTGCCGTGAACAGAACTGCCTGCCAGCCGATACTACAGCTCCCAGAAGGTGACCCTGATTGAGATCTACTTAAATATACTCAGTCAACTTGGACACTACTTGGACAATATACAAGTAATTACTTATGATTTTCTTGTAGGTATTGGCGCTGGCTTGTATACTTCCTATTGGGCGGAGCTATTTAAAGAAACTCGCGCGCGCACTGCGCGCGCGCACCGGCGAAGTCCCGGTCTAAGTCCCGCTTTGCCGCTTCGCCGCGGTCACCGCGGCAAAGCGTCGAAAGTTGTTAACACTAACAGTGCTAAGAATTCGATCTTGACACCCTGTTTTGGATATTGACCATAATTCAACTATGAAACGACACATAAACTCATTAAAGTCTGGCATGCCGATAGTTACAGCAGCGCACAGATCCAATGGCGCCAGCTATATCAAATCTCCTTTGTTGGCCCATACAAAAAGAACTCGCCTCAGCTCCACTCCATGTGTAAGTAGCCGAGGTACAAGACAAGATGAATCAGGGCCACTCCATAAAATGGACATTCGCCCCTTTTGTAAAGGCATAAATAATTTTGATCATCCAATACAACAAATTGGGAAGCCTATAGGGCTTTCGTTACAACAGCCAACCAAAGAGCCTATAGACATAAAAGGATCCTCAGATGACCATCTCGTAACTAGCAATTCTGGTGGGAGAAATTTAATGGATAAAGAAAAGCCTGTGACACACATGGGTGAAATTCGAAGTGGCGAGCCTTGTATTCCAACCACAGCCACCGTTCCAACTGTTAAATTTGCAAAAGAAAATGTCTCGCTCTCAGACAGTGCTATACTAACAAATGTACTAACTGGTGTTGAGGCTCCGCCGCTAAACGTTTGTAATATTTCTGTAATAACTGTGGGTGATATTTCAACTTCTAAGTCATCTGTGAATTATGTGCCGCATGACATTCCTATCATTGACTTAGAGAACAGCTCCTTGGCTGCTTTTTCTCACATGGCCTCTGAAAACCTATCTAAATCTCCGGCCCTCTTTACAAACGCCAGCCCCGTTGATTCAGTGGCAAATCCTTCCTTCACTGCTCCCACCCCTAGAAAGGTAACTGGAAAAACCGTCTCTGACATGTGTATAAATGACACTCGGTCCGTGGACATAGGTATAGCTTTAACATCGATGAATAATGCTATCTTAGCCTTGGCCAAGCTCTTTGAAGTTTTGGTTTTAAAGGCGGAGACACACTCAAATCAATTTGACCAGATTTTCACAAACCAGTCTATAATCTCTGACAAACTGGATCATCTCAAAAATGTGAAAACAACAACAATTGTCAACCATCCTGTGTCTACACAGACTTCATCATTTAACGATCCAATCGTTCAAAAATATCATCCCCTACCGTTCATACTGGAACCGATAGTGGACTCCATGGAAAGAGAACTTGAACCAAAAACGATCCCCACTTACGCCCTTTTTGAGACTAAAAAGACAAAGAACATTAGCACAAAAAAATCGTCATCACAACTACAGACCAAGAAAACAAAAAACATGAAAATGGGTCCTCGTCAACCATCACAAATTAAAGCCTTTCTTAGCAAATTACCCACCTTCACCACTCCTGCTGCAGTGGCTTCAAAAGCCATTACAAAAAAATATGCATTGCAAAAGCAAAACAAAAAAGCTAAAACACACTCGGCCCTTGCTGATCCAGTCTTAGCGTATAGCCCTTTAAATAAATTGGTCACTGTAGCAAACCAACTCTCACAAAATAACTCCATCGAAACGAATGTGAGCACAGTGACCAATGGCGATCATAACAGATCTAACATAACAACTGAAATGACTATCACACCTCCCATGGCTCAGAACCTAGAGCCTTACGAACAGCGTCGTCAAGAAATATACAAGGCAGTTGATGATTATTTGGCTCTAAAAATAGTTCCAAAAAATATAACCTTGCTGCCAGAAACTCCAGCTGCACAGACACCTGCACCTGCAGTTGTATCGATCTTAAAAAAATCACCTTTACCGGACACAACGGGGTCTTGCCTAACCAATCCTTCTCAACCTATATGGAAGACGTTATCCGCAAAAGAGCTTAGGTCTGAGGAACCCGGGACAAACCCAGTTCACTCTGATAATATAGAATCCCTTGTGCAAGCAACACTAATTAAACTTTTGGGAACCTCCAACACTCCTCAACCAGGCCCAATCCTAAATCTAGACAATGGTGCTAGAAAAAAAACGAATGAATTAACATTAGCAAATAAACAAAAACCAATTGCCACCCGCTTTAAACGACCAGCGATTCATTCCTTAACTCTCAGTTGTCAGCCCCCACCTGTCAGACAGTACAATCTAAATCGGGCGTCCGTTTTATCGATATTTCATGAAATCCCGGACCTTGACGACATAGGATCGGTTGACATCGAACTTGTCGAATTTCCGGACGCTTCGAATCAATCTTTAGTAAATTTATGGATCAATTCCAGGGTGGTAGTAAACACTATTTGGGCGGCGAAATCCCAAATCGCCGACCTTGGTTTTACATTACTTCCATCCTCAGAGGTACTAGACAAACCTATCATACGTGCTTCGCCTGTCTCGAACCAACAAAAAAATCGACCCCAAGAACGACTTGCACAACCCTGCAGTTGCCAATGCCAACCTAAACAAGGATAGCAAACGTCCCCCATACCATCTAATTTTCATTTCGCTAGTTGGAACTCCAGAGGGAATCGACATTTATTAAATAATTCTCTTTTAAGTGATTTGAACCTCGACGTAATTCTGCTCCAAGAAACCTGGCTAACAAGCACTCCCTCTTGGAATAATTATGACATTTGTCTAGCTCCCGCAGTAAAACATCGGGTGGGTCGTCCAACCTCAGGTTTACTAACCGCAGTCAAACAATCTTCTGGTCTAAAAATATCCCCTTGGTATTGTCCAAATGAGTTCATACAGATGTCTAGACTGAATGGTATTAACCATACATGCGCTGTCATTAACATCTACTGGAACTATATGAGAATCTCCGATGATAGCTTTTTTGAATCCCTAGCGCAGGCTTTCGACCTAATCATGATGGATGGGCATGTTAACTTGATCTACTTAGCAGGTGATCTAAATTTACACTGTCTGGGACCTTTCGCCAAGAATGAACAAAAACGACTTGACATGTGGACCATGTTTATTAGATCACATAATCTTTACATGTTAAATGGATCCCTCTCACATGACACTCCACCAAGACCGACATGGCATCGAGACAATAGCCTCAGCATCATCGACTTTACTTATGTCAATGCAAAGATGCTGGACATGGTCTTAGACTTTTGCATTATAGAATCGCAGGCAAGTGATCATAATATCATGCACACAACCTGTTGTTCCAATAAAATGACCACCAATTCTGAATCAATCTATCTTAAAGGGACACATGTGGTAAACCCGGCAAGAAACCGCTTAAAGTGGTCGGAACACTCCCTGAAAGCTTTTAGATCGTGTTACCATGCCCATCTAACAAGCAACAACACAAATGACACTATGGCTGAAAATGTACACTATGATCTGATGCAGCTCTTTCAACCAAGATCCATCACCCATAAGCAAAAACAAATTCCGCATTTGCATATCACCAACCCTGAGGTCAAACTTAAAAAATCTGTAATGCGAGCCGAAAAAAGAAAGGCCAATACACTTCCTCTAGAACTACGTCGGGTTGCTCTATCGCAAATCCAAACAAAATATAGAAATTGGGCTAGAGGCATTAAAGCCAAATTATATCAGGATGATGGGGAAAACATGCTAGTAGCCCTAGCCTCAAAAAATTCAGCCTGTTCATGGCATACTATAAACCAAATAACATCAGGTCATCAAGTGGCAATCCAAACAAATGATGTCTCGGAGAACACGTGGGTTTGTTATTACTCTAACCAATTCACAAGTGACCAAGCATCTTCATCTGTCTCACTTTTAAAGCACGACACTGCTTTTAATCTACGCTTCACTAAAGAAGATTTAGAGCTCTTAATCAAACAAGCCAGCAATTCCAGGGCCCCTGGCCCGGACGGATTGTCTAACATGCAGCTGAAACAATTCCCGGAGATTTGGGCCGACATATTATTCCTTATGTTTAAAACTATCATTAAATCTCAAAAAATCCCTACATCTTGGAAACAGTCGATCCTCGTACCTATCTACAAAAAGGGTGATCGTACTTGTCCTGCAAGTTATAGACCCATCTCACTATTGGATGTTACGGGAAAGATCTTCTGTCGACTCATTTTACGAGAGTTAAACGAGTGGACCAAAAATCACTCGAGACGGGATCCTTTTCAATCTGGCTTTGTCAGTGGCCTGGGAACAATTCCCAACATCATCACCATCAATATGTTGAGAGCACAATATTTAACCAAGAAACAGACTCTATATTTTGCATTCATAGATTTCCGAGCCGCATTTGATTCAATAGATCGAACGCTACTTTTCGACAAATTAAAAAAATTTGGCTGTCCTAGCTCCATTCTGGCGTTAATCATCCAATTACATACGGATACTTCTATGCGAGTCCGTCTCACACGGGAAGGCCTACTATCGACACCCTTTCGAACGTCTGTTGGACTCAAGCAGGGATGTATATTAGCATCTATTCTATTTAATCTGTTTATATTAGACTTAGGCCTATGCTTCCGAGATATCATTAACGATGCCCCGGAATTAGGTGGCCAACGCATCTCGTGGTTACTCTACGCAGATGACTTGGTCTTACTTTCACAGACACCAAAGGGCTTGCAGAATTTGCTGACCGCCCTTTCACACTATGTAGACCTAAACCATCTGACAGTAAACCTGTCCAAATCTCAGATCATGGTATGCAAGCCCCAGGGTAAACGTAGAACTCATAATGGACCGTGGTATTTGCAGCACCAAATCATGGAAATTGTTTCGAATTTCAAGTACTTGGGAGTGAGCTTACAAAATACTGGCACTCAAGTCGCTGCTACACACATGCTAAACACAAAATTGCTAACTTTCATATCTCAAGCGAAAATCCTCATATTTAAGTACGGAAAATTTACATTAAAACACATTTTGATGTTCTACGAACAAAAGGTGACGCCCGTTTTACTCTATGGTGTGGAATCAAAATTATATTCCAATGACAACTCATGGAATAACCTTGAGGCCTCTTTTTGGAAAAAGGTACTGCGACTCCCAAATTGTGTTCCTTTGCCCCTGCTAAGATTTGAATTGGGTTTGAACTCACTACATAGTAGAGTAAAATGGAGAATGTGTGCCTTCTTTCGAAAAAGTTTGCTTGGAATCACTGATGTTAATATTCTGAGCACAGTAGCTCGCCAACTATCTGGATCGTCTGCTTCCTTTCCAACGAAATGGCGAAACACGGTAATAGACACATTAGCTAAAGCTGACATCTCCTTACAATTCCTTATAGAAAACCCAAGTGGTGCAAAGAAAAAACTGTTTTGCTGGGATTGGATTGTAAATTACGAGTTATGCGCAAAGTACAAAGACTTTGCTCCTAACCTCTTTTGCCCTAAACGTCTAGGACAAACGGCCGGATATTTGTTGAAATGTCCTTCAGCTAACATTCGTAATAAATTTTTAAGAATAAGGCTAAATTTATGGCTAACGAGAGAGATTATGGCTAGGCGTAAAACTATTCATGTGGAGCTCAAATTTTGCCGCTTCTGTAAAAACCGACATATGAAAGAAACGTTGCCGCATCTCATTGTATCATGCCCACATTTGCATGATATTCGAGAAAAACATTTTAAGAATCTTTTGAATCTGTATATGGAGAAGGATGAAAATGAAATTTGGAGTATTTTATTCAATAGCACTAGATTCTCAATCATGAAAGCTATTGTGCACTTTTTAGAAAACGTCCTACACGATGAGATACTGTTAGATGCATAAAGTATAACCTAATCCAAAATCCAGTTTCGAATTGCGGAAATCGCAGATTTTTATAGTGGTAATTGTACTTAATTTTATCATGGTTACTTTAAGCATTTTATCAGCTTGACTTGATAAATTTTATCACTGGTTCGAACGTTTTAGAAAATGTAATAATCATATGCAATGTTAACTCTTTTCACTATTATGTATTCATGTTGTCACGACAATCATATTTTCTAAGAATTTTGAAAAGTTGATGTAATCAGCTATGACAAAATAAAAAAAAAATAAACAAAAAAAAAAAAAAGAGTCGATCTTGAGGTATAGCTGTGTGTCATTGGCATATTGGTGGATGTGGATGTTGTGTATGGCTAGGATGGTTCCCAGCTGCTTCATGTATTGATTGAAGATCACTGGGGAGAGGATGGAACCTTGCTGGACTCCACAGGTGACGGTAGCATTGGCAATCGAGGAGTCCATCTGAACAAACTGCTGGCGTTTGCCAAGGTAGGACTTGAACCAGGGTAGGACCAGGCCACTGATCCCCATGCACAGATGTAGGGTGCCTGGGAGTGCCTGGTGTTCTACTGTGTTGAAAGCGGCCGAGAGGTCGAGTAGAACCAGCAGGGAGGGGTGTCTGTCATCAAGGATGTTGAGGGCATCGTCGACCACCTGTATGGTGGCCGTCTCTGTGCTGCATCTGGGTCTGAACCCGGAATGGTAGGCTTGGAGGAGATTGTTGGTGTCGATGTGTTGCTGCAGTTACATGGCTACCGCTTTCTCAATGATCTTACCTAGGAAGCACACCGGAGAACGAAGGTCAGACTTGAGCTCGCACCGTGAACCAGAGCACATGAATAAGACGTGAATGTGTAGGACAATCGAACACCTGAAATGAACAAAAATGCATAGACGGACCTGCCCACACGTAACAGCATGACATACTTAATATGCTTTGGAATGAAGGAAACACTTGAAAACATACATCATACCACACCCCACGCTTACTCTCTCCCTTACACCACCACTCATCTAGAACACAGAGATACTATGACACCATTCGGTATAACTGTTCTCATATCTACATCTCCCGCTTACTCCACATCACTCTAAGTAAACATTGCTGGTTTCACACCCCCAGCCAGGCGTTCTCCTCAGGCCTAACGCAGCCACACTCGTTCTGGTTAAAGCCGACCAGAGCGAACACATACTCCTGATCTCTCAACCACCACACCTACCGCTAAGAAGCAGCTACCACTGGAACTCCGCACCAGCTGCACACATACCTGGTGCGCACACGCACTTTTGGACACCCTCTACTCTCTCTACTGACCTGAACTTCGGTTCCCAAGGGCGTTCAACCTACCAGCGCCTTCAGACCATACCAATGGTATATAAGGTGCTATATAAATGCACAATAACATAACATAACATAACAGGAAGGGAAGATGGGTAATGGGGCGATAGTTACCTAGGTTGCTGGGATCCAGAGGGGGTTTCTTTAATAGAGGGAGGATTCGTCCTGTCTCTAGGGTCGATGGGAAGGCGTCTTGAGTTATTATGGAGCTGTTGATGATCTCCAGGTAGGGAAGTAGAGCTTCTGCAAGGAAAGCCTTGAGGATGGATTCTGGGAGGATGTTGTCTGTATATGATGTGGCTTGGAGGGTGTGTAGGGTTTCTACCAGGCCTGTAGAGTGTGTCTTGAATGTTGTGCAGGGTGTGGTGATTTCATGAGGTGGGTCTGTGGTTGCAAACCTGGTGTCTATGTGCTAGGGAATCTTGCTGATTTGGTCAATGAAGAAGGTATTGATGATGGTGGATTTTTCGATGGAGTGTGGTATGGCAGGGTCGGTAGCGGGTTGAAGCAGTGCTCGACCATTTTGAAGCGGGCTCTGCTTTTTTGTCAGCTTCTGCTATGGTGTTCTGATAGTAGGCGGCCTTTGCTGTGTTGATTAGTTGTCGGCAGGTTACTCAGAGTTCTTTGAGGAGCGCCAGGTTGGATGCGGTCCTGAAGCTGCACAAGTATTTCTCTTGTTTTCTGATGACTCTTTTGGGAAGGCAGTGCAGTGATGAATAGGTCAAGGATGTTACCGTTCTTGTGCATTGGGTCTTTCATGTGCTGTGTGAGGCTGAGGGTATCGAGAAGGCTGAGGAGACCTTCTTTCATCAGTTTGGTGGCATTGTTGCCTGGGAGGTTGAAGCCCCCTAGGAAGATGTTGTTGGCATGCGTGAGGGGCATGGTGAGGACTAGGTTGGTGAAGTTTCCGATAAAGGCGGTGTTGGGTTTGGGTGGTCTGTAGAGGATGTGGGAGGTGACTGTCCATCGTGGAGAGGGGAAAGTGGCAGGAGAGGACTTCAAAGGAGCCAATGTTGTCCACGTCAAGTCTGGTGCATGGCCATAAGGTCTTGAGGATGACTGCGAGGCCTCTGCCTGTCTTGTTAGGCCAGTCTCTGTGTTGAATGCTGTAGCTGTTAGGGACAATGACATCTAGATTGTGGGTGGAGGTGGGTGTCAGACAGGTCTCGGTGGTGAAGATGGTGTCATGGTCATGTGTAGTGAAGTGGTTGGCGATGTCTGCTGCATGGGTGATAGCTGAGCAGATGTTGGTGAGCATCAACCTCCGTATTGTGGACGGGGAGGTGGTGTTGATGGGCTTGAGGCTGATGTGGGTGAGGTTGCTGCATTGAGGAGTCCATGCCTTACAGGAGGGGCAATGTCGTTGGCGTTGCCTGGTGTTGGTGGGGATGGCTTCTGGGGACAGAGGGGGAAAATACATGTCAGCGCGTGCTTACCTGTTGTCTGAGCAGGGGTCCGGGGCCTGGGTCCTCCTGGTCATAACGGGTCCAAACAAGAATTGCCCTCTTCTTCATCTGCCCTTCAATTTGGATGCCCGGGTGAGACATGCCCTTGATCTAAAAGTTAAGAGCAGAAAGTAAGGGGCAGGGTAGGTGGGGTTAAAGCCACATGACCTAGATCCACTTTCACTTGCTCACTAACTGTAAAGGTAACGAGACTGGAGGGCTGCTTAATTATGGAAAACGGGTGGCAAGGTCCTAGACTTTGGGGTACTCAATATTCAATTCAGATCTCTTCCAGACCATGGGTTTTGCGGGATTCACTTGAGTGAAAATGAGTTCTCCTCAACACCAGTTCATGGTCCTTTTCAGGCAGACAATGTTTTGCTACCCTCCTGCCTGCGGTCTCTCCTTGGAAGACGCTTTAGGACGGCTTTCAGCTTCAAGCTTACTGCCTGCCTTGCACGACCCCCTCTAATCCGTTCCTGCGTTCATCCTGCCCTCTTGTGGGCCAGGTCTCCGGGATGCCTCATTCGAAAGCAGCTGCAAGGTTATCAAAGGAAGCACTGCCTCCTCCCAGAGAGCGGCCTCCAGTGTATCCGGGGTACATGTGGAACCCAATGATTTCTCGCTAAACGTCCTCGTTCTCTTGTCTTGTTGCCCTTTTCTAATAGTTCCACTGAGCTCTTTCTAAAGACTCAGTCCTTGGGACTCACTGGGTCGGCGATGCATTTATTGGGGAGGGGGGGGGGGTGGATTTTCTTTTTAATTGCGTTTCCTCTGAAAGATGTTCTCTCTGTTCTATAATTGGATGATTTCCCTCATCTGTGTTCCTGCAGTGTAGATGTGGCTTGTAATCCTTCAAGTGTCTGTCCTCCGCCCGCACATCCTGAGGGTGCTGGAAAGCAAACCTCAGCATCTGAGTTTCTCTGCCCAACCACAGGGTTTGCATTTGCCTCTATCTTTTACTTGGTAAGTTGAGGGACTTATTTTCTGCTGCTGTGCAAGATTTGCATTGTTTGGAAAGTCTAGGCCAGCCAGATGAAGCCTGGCCTGCCTGCTGTCCTCTGTGCTTTGATCAGCAGAGACTTCTAACAAAGGTTGCTCTCCATATGCTTCAGATGTTGGATTCCAACGACCTCTCACGCAAATATGTATGATACTTTTGTACTGGGAGATTTTCAGGGTTCCCTGGTGGTGTGTTTCTGCATGCCTTTGAGGAAGGTGCCTGCAACACTCCTGGAAATAAAACAATATCGTTGGAGAGAGTGGTGTGACTGCGGGATCCCACACCTTCCACACTCTGTGAGACACATCGGGCAGCGGCTGGACCAACCCAGTCCTTACCAGATCACCCTTATCACATACAAGGATGGGGAGATCACTCAGCTCACCGCAGTATATTAACCCAAAACGCTATATCAGTGGTATCTGAACCTGGATCGTGCACGGTAAACATTGATCTGGGCAGCAAGGCGTTTGAGTGGTTGGCCAATAAGACCCAATAGTCCAGTGCTTTTGAAAGACCCGTGTGGATAGGCTGGTGCCAGTCACGTGAAAGGCCTACTTAACTAAAGCATCCGAGTAAACTATCCTGTGTGGAGATAAGATGTACTAGCCAGTCTGTGGGAGGATGGGTGAGTATCAGTCGCCTGCCACGCATGGTGGCAGGGATGTTAATGGAAGGTCCCCAGATTAAGAGAACTATGGCTTAAAATATCTTATTACAATGCTTCCCTCGCACAATTTCAGGATTTGAGCATCCTACCTGCACAAAAGTGTAAGAGGGTATCTTAAAATGTCTGCCCATTCAACCATCATGCGCTTGAAGACTGACAACAAGTCACTGTCATCAAATGTAGAACGTTACTGCCCCTTTAAAAGAGTACAAGAACCGCAGAGAAGGAGTTGTCCTCCACCATGAAATGCCTGGTATTTTGGACACCTTTGCCATTTTAGCCTATTGAGTGTGCCAGAGGGCATGATTGCAAGGAAGCTCCCTTTCCAAGCGGCCATCTTCCAGCTGTGTCTTATCCCATCTGGTCTCAGCCCTGGCACTGAACAGGCATGTTTGCTGGATGTAGAAGGAAACACATGTATGATTGCCAACTGGGTGGATAGCTGCCGGCTGTCACTTCTTGCCCTCTGGCTTGGCATCTTCCTCTCCCTGCTGGCAGAATAACTGCTCCTGCAATGCTTTGCCGTTTGCTGGCTTGAGACCTTTCCACAAGTTAGATCCCATGTTCAGTATTTTAGAGGATTCCAGTATTCTTGATCCTTGGATTACACGGGATCAACAGACATGGCCTCCCACAAGCAGTTTACATGCAAAGTCATCATGTACTATACGGGCATCTGTCATAAAAAAAAGCGATTTAGGAAATGTTCCTTTGAGGACCACAGCCCTTCAAAATGGAACAAGTTTCCAGTGGAGCAGAGATAAGCCAATATGGAACTGCCCTGGCTTAATTTCAGAGTTCTTTTGTTTCCCAACCTTAAGGTTGTTATCCTTGTTTCTCCTGGGTTGGATGATGCCTGCCACCCGTTGCTGTCTCATTCCTCCCTGGATATGGTTTATCAATATAGAAACTCACTCTTTTGAAAAGTGAATTACTGTGCTACTTAGTCAACACTGAGTGCATGTAAAACCAAAGTAACTAATACTACACTTCAAAAGAAAGTAGCGCGGCTGAGCAATTTGCTGCACCCCTGAACCTAGCGCCACCTGTATGACAAGAAGGCTATGCTAGCTCAGCTGGGATTAACCAGTGAGCTCGAGGTTAAATCAGTGTTGGCAGCATGCGCAAACTCCACCCAGCTATAGTTCCAGAAATGGAGCATACATGAGTACAACGGGTGCATTGACCAACAGGACTATATTTCCTAAGTGGCTGATGTTGCTGGGAGGATTATTGGGGTGGGGCAGTGTCAGTGACGTATAAGGTGCACCTGGCATAGGGCTGGCTTTGTCCCATAGTTGCAAACAGGCCAAGGCACAAACAGCAACAGCATAGTGAAAAGGGCCAGGATATGTGCCCGCGTGAAAGCCCTGTAACCCGAAGTCTCCCAGAGCAGTAACAGCTTGCCTCCCTCTATTACGACGTGTGCCATACTTCTCCAGGCGTGCACGGAGAGAAATGAAACACTGTGCTCCTTCATTGCTTGGACTCACTGCTGAGACTGCCTGCACGTGGTGGCAGTCTGCCATTAAGCCGGTCACCTCTGTTAAGTGCATGCACTGTTACAATAAGAGGTACAGGAATCCAGCTACGAACTGCTGGGAAATGTTGACACCAAAAAACAAATGCAGATGTTGTGACAAGGTCTGGCACTGCTCATCTTATTAGTGTGTAAGTGCTTGCAGAGAATGGGCCTCTTAGGAATTATAGCCGGCTTCCTGAACACGGGGTCATTGTGCCACACACATGTTAGGAGCCCTGGTATAAATGTCAGGTGTTATCACATCAAATGCATAGTTTCCTTCCTAGGTAGAGATGGTAGACTCACAATGGGAGTATGGAATGCATGCTCAGTCAGTGCTTGCCCTCTCAGCTGAGATTCCATGCTCAGTCAGTGCTTGCCCTCTCAGCTGAGACTCGGAAAGAGTGTTCCATGCTCAGTCACTGCTTGCCCTCTCAGCTGAGACTCGGAAAGAGTGTTCCATGCTCAGTCACTGCTTGCCCTCTCAGCTGAGACTCGGAAAGAGTGTTCCATGCTCAGTCACTGCTTGCCCTCTCAGCTGAGACTCGAAAAGAGTGTTCCATGCTCAGTCAGTGCTTGCCCTCTCAGCTGAGACTCGGAAATAGTGTTCCACGCTCAGTCAGTGCTTGCCCTCTCAGCTGAGACTCGGAAAGAGTGTTCCATGCTCAGTCAGTGCTTGCCCTCTCAGCTGAGACTCGGAAAGAGTGTTCCACGCTCAGTCAGTGCTTGCCCTCTCAGACTCGGAAAGAGTGTTCCATGCTCAGTCACTGCTTGCCCTCTCAGCTGAGACTCGGAAAGAGTGTTCCATGCTCAGTCACTGCTTGCCCTCTCAGCTGAGACTCGGAAAGAGTGTTCCATGCTCAGTCACTGCTTGCCCTCTCAGCTGAGACTCGGAAAGAGTGTTCCATGCTCAGTCACTGCTTGCCCTCTCAGCTGAGACTCGGAAAGAGTGTTCCATGCTCAGTCACTGCTTGCCCTCTCAGCTGAGACTCGGAAAGAGTGTTCCAGCTTGCCCTCTCAGCTGAGACTCGGAAAGAGTGTTCCATGCTCAGTCAGTGCTTGCCCTCTCAGCTGAGACTCGGAAAGAGTGTTCCATGATCAAAGAGTGTTCCATGATCAGTCACTGCTTGCCCTCTCAGCTGAGACTCGGAATCGGAAATAGTGTTCCATGCTCAGTCACTGCTTGCCCTCTCAGCTGAGACTCGGAAAGAGTGTTCCATGCTCAGTCAGTGCTTGCCCTCTCAGCTGAGACTCGGAAAGAGTGTTCCATGCTCAGTCACTGCTTGCCCTCTCAGCTGAGACTCGGAAAGAGTGTTCCATGCTCAGTCAGTGCTTGCCCTCTCAGCTGAGACTCGGAAAGAGTGTTCCATGCTCAGTCACTGCTTGCCCTCTCAGCTGAGACTCGGAAAGAGTGTTCCATGCTCAGTCACTGCTTGCCCTCTCAGCTGAGACTCGGAAAGAGTGTTCCATGCTCAGTCACTGCTTGCCCTCTCAGCTGAGACTCGGAAAGAGTGTTCCATGCTCAGATGAGACTCGGAAAGAGTGTTCCATGCTCAGTCAGTGCTTGCCCTCTCAGCTGAGACTCGGAAAGAGTGTTCCATGCTCAGTCACTGCTTGCCCTCTCAGCTGAGACTCGGAAAGAGTGTTCCATGCTCAGTCACTGCTTGCCCTCTCAGCTGAGACTCGGAAAGAGTGTTCCATGCTCAGTCAGTGCTTGCCCTCTCAGCTGAGACTCGGAAAGAGTGTTCCATGCTCAGTCACTGCTTGCCCTCTCAGCTGAGACTCGGAAAGAGTGTTCCATGCTCAGTCACTGCTTGCCCTCTCAGCTGAGACTCGGAAAGAGTGAATGTACCCTTTCAGGCAGGTAACATGTTAAAACTATAGAGAGAGTAAATGTTCATATTAAGAATCGATGTTCAATATAAAAACAGATAGATTCGTAGGAGGCTGCAGAGGCGGAAAGAGGAACCAAGAAAAACATCCTAAAATGTAGTGTGTGGGGTGAGTGCCCAGGAGGGTTAATGAGGAAGAGTGAGATGTAAGTGGAAGGAGCGAAGAGTGAGGGCAGATGAGTGAGGTCTGAGAGGGATAAATGAGTAATAAGCATGAGAGCGAGAAGTGAGGAGGTGTCACACAACCCCAAGGGCTTAGGTTCAACTGAGCTCATGGAGTGGCGTTCTGGTATAAATTTATCAGCACCAACTTCCCTTGGGGCTGTGAGTGTCGCCCCCCCCCCTCTCCCCAAATAACCTCTGTTTTCTTGGCAGCAAAACAGCCACTCAGTCTTTGGGGTTTTAAGTGCCCCACTCTTTTGTCGTGGAAGCCCGGGTCATCCTTCGTTGCGTGGTGGCACTGGTCAGTGTTTGGGGTTTTAAGTGCCCCACTCTTTTGTCGTGGAAGCCCGGGTCATCCTTCGTTGCGTGGTGGCACTGGTCAGTGTTTGGGGTTTTAAGTGCCCCACTCTTTTCTTGGGCACTGGTATCTCTCCATCACTGGATGACTTTATTGGGGTCAGGCTTTTGGGATGGTTTCTCTTTCCCTTTGCCCTCTGCCTCCTCCCCTCCGTCTCTCTTAATGTCTCCTCGTATCTTCTTGGCACGATCCCTTCCCGCTCTCTGACACTTTACATCTTCCCTCCTTCCTAATTTCTAGCCCCCTCGCTGCACCGCCACACAGCACATTCGTTCTCATCGACCTCCCTTTCTTCCTCCCTCATTTCATCCTGCGTTTCTCCTCTGCTCCCTCTTTGCCCTTTTTTTGTGTTCTCTGACTTTCTCTGCTTCTTCTCGTCTTTCCCCTTTTTGGATCCTCACCACCCCGCAGTTCCCCCTTCTTTCCCAACCTCCCTGATCTCTCCTCTCCACTTCAGCTATTTGTTATCTTACTTGTTTTTGGGCCTTGTTGGAAGGAGACAAGGATCAAAAGTCCACACTAGCTCAAATGTGGGTTTGAAGGGTCAGCCTTCAGTACAGAACCGTGACTGACGACCTGGATTTAGGGAAACAGGAGACCTGGGCAAGTCTCTGGGGGGCGGGGTGGGGGGGGGGGGTCTACTCACCCTGATTCTTCCACTCATGGCTGAGTCTCCAAGAACAAGGGTCAACACAACAACAAAGGAAAAGTTCTTTCCCAAAAAAGTCTTAAGTTGAAGGAATCTTCTCTCCCCGTTTTCGTGACTCATACATGGGCCTCATTATGAGGTAGGTGGTAAGGGATTACCGGCACCGGCAAGGACACCGGTGCCGGTAATCCCTTACCACCCTATTCCGATTTCCCTTAGCGGGTCTCTTCCTCAACGCCTGGTCTGACCAGGGGCCTCATTACAACCCAGGCGTTAAGGGTTTAACGGCGACGTCGGCGTCGTTAACCCTTAACGCCTGATTACCATTTTAACGCCTGCTTTTAGCCTTGTCACGAATCGTCTCCTTTCTCTCCGCTTTTGGCGGTCGTCGCCGGAGTCCTTGTCTCTCTGGTCACTTCCGTGTTGACTTGGAGGGTTGGAGGTGTTACTTGGGGTTGAGTGCGTGCTCAGTGTTCCCCCATATCGATTCCTCGAGCGGGTGGCGCTGTCTCGGGGCCTCTCTCTCCCTGAACAATTTGCATACTGCTTTGAAATGGCCTTCTTCACCGCACAAGGTGCAGCGTTGTCCTACGGCCGGGCATGTCCCTTCACGGGGATATTCGAATCCACACTTGTAGCAGAATAGTTCTTCTGTCCTTTTCTCTAGGTGTAATCTGTTCAAATTTTCGCCCACCGGTGTGCTCCCGAAACTTTCCACCTGACAGTCAATGGCTCTTTCGACCCTGGCCAGTGCCAGTATTTCCTCTAGCGTGCGGGACTTCTGGAGCAATTTCCTGCGGAATGTTTGGGACTCGCAACCTGATATTATTTGCGACCTGAGAGCTTCAGTGTTCGAATAATTTGCAAAGTCACAGTGTTTGAGCTTTGTGCGGATTCGCATTACATACGCGTCCATGGTCTCCCCCTTTGCTGCTTTGTGGTGTGGAACAGGTGCCTTTCGTAATCGACGTTGGTGTGAGGCGCAAAGTATGCTGCCAGGGCATCTTTTAGTTTCTGTATGGAGTCTATGGAGTCTTGGGGCATTTCGTCTATGATGTCTCGGGTGGCGGAGCCGACCGCTAGCTTTAGTAGACACACTTGCCTTGCATCCGCCACTGGCCCCGTGGCCCCCATGTACAGGTCAAAGTCCCGAATCCATTTGGTCCACCTGGGGCCCATGTTGCTCGTGTCCGTCACGTCAAAGGCTCAGGCATCTGGGCAGCCAGCGTGTCCGGCAGTTGGTAGGGCACGTGATCATGCATTTGATCTAGGGGTGCTGGGGGCCCATTTCCTGCAGCTCCCGCACCTTGGTTTGCATCCTGATCAGACATGGTGCTGGGAGCGTGGCTTCCCTACGCGGGATTCCGCTGTCGTGGTGTGATGGCCGCCTTAGAAGGCACGAGCACCATCGAGGAGCACCACGCCTGTGAAGCGCTCTGGCGTGGGCGGGCCTGGTCCTAGGCCCTGGGTTGTGGCTGCGCGAGGGCCTTCTCCCTCTCTCTGGGCGTGGGTCAGGGCTTGATCGTGGCTAAGCACTTGGCCACTTGTGTTTGGGCCCGCCCCGTATCCTGCCGCGTATCACTGCGCGCACGTGCGCTCACCTGCTTCTCCGTGCTCACCGTCGCGGCCCGGATCTTCCCTCCGTGGCTCGATCTTGAGCGGAGAGGAGCTTAGACGGGCTCGTTCTCTGCCCGTCCTGTCTGCCAGGTTCCGCGACGCCCGGTGCTGCGGCGACACCCCGCGCTTGTGGGCTGCTGTGGGCGTCGGTCGGCAAGCGTTCTCGTCGCTGTTGTGTGCAGATGCACGGCGCTCGTCTCTCTCACTTTCCGGGGACTCTGCCTCTCAGGATCCCATCCTCGTCGCCATTGTGGTATCCCCAGGCCGGGGTAAGGGAGCGAGCGCAAGTCGCGGCAATAACAGGCCGACACAGAGCGGTGCTGCAAACTTCTTTCTTTATTTGTGCTCCGACATCAACTAACTAGCCCCGCCCCTCCCGCGTCACTTCCCCTCTCTTCCCGCCCGGGTCCCTCCCCGCCCCGTTATCCAGGATACCGTCAACATGACAAATGCATCCTCTTTCTTCAAAGCTTTCTCCTTCGTGCTCTCATTTCACCAACTTGCTGCAAATCCCAGCCTCCTTCACATCCTAACACCCACCCTACTGCCTCTGTGAGTGGGCCTTTCATAACTTGATGGCCCCGCCCTTTGCACCGGAATGGGGGTAAGGACCTGCAGCTGCATGAACTCATCAGTGGCATTTGAGTATTTACTGAATGTAACGGGTTTCTATGATTCAGGTGTTTTGGCTGATTGCGCGTGACTTAATTCCATAGCCCGGACCAAGGCCCTACACGCCCGGTCATCATCTAACATGGGAAGAAACACGCGCTACTTCACCTGCATGTGAGATCCAGGTGCCAGGAGGCGAGCTGCATCTTTTCGAACATCACTGAGGACTGCCTCCTCTGAAAGAGCCAGCACAGGGTGTTGCCGTCGCGTGACTGCCATCTGCCATAGATCTAGGATGGGGAGGGAGTGACCAGGGGGTCCTCCTCATGTGGCTCCTGGGGTCCTTCTTCTAGTTTGCGGGTGCACCAGCACCTTTGGTCACTCCACTGAATGTCCCCACCTCAGGCAGGGGACTTCATCACAGCCTGCACTACATTCTTTCCACTGACCTTCTCCTCTTTCTTTCCTGCCTCCCCTGCCTCTCCTGACTCCTTCACTTTCTCTCCCCTCCTCCTTTTGTCTTTTACCCTCTCTTCATGCGTCACCTTCCTTTTCCTCCCTTTACCACCTTCACCTTCCTTCTTCCCTCTACCACCTTCACCTTCCTTCTTCCCTCTACCATCTCCACCTTCCTTCTTCCCTCTACCACCTTCACCTTCCTTCTTCCTCTACCACCTCCACTTTCTCTTTCCCTCTAACACCTCAACCTTCCTTCTTCCCTCTACCACCTCAACTTTATTC